>NW_020664439.1:20629970-20688612 GCF_002925995.2 Terrapene triunguis
AGTCATTTCTGGTTTAAATTGAGATCCCTTCCCTTTATAACTCACTTGTCCTCCGCCATTCCCAAGTCAAGGGTCGTATATACTGTCCCAATAGCATATATTGAAAACTAGAGCCAATCAACAATTTTAAGCATCATTTCCGTTCTCAGTGACCCAGAATTAGTAAAGTTTGATTACATTTATTTCAGAAGCATTTTGGCTGTCGAGTAGCAGAATTATTATTTATAAAAACCTCTATGGTAAGAACAAACCAACTCCTGCTCAGAAGCAAGGATCTTTTGGGTCCAAATTCTGGCCTCAGGTGGGTATGTTTGGCATTAGCATTTCTAGGAGACTCACATACCTTTCTGACAGCAGAATTTGATCTAATATGTCCTACTTTACCATGCACATTTTACTGCAGTGCTGCACAGGAAAAAACATATAATCTTGTAGTAATTTAAAGAATATTGAATGTGTCCTTATCTTTTCATCTTTACTGAAGAAAATAGCTTGAACATTCCTATTATCAGAAGAAGAAAATTCCAGATTTTTTTTTTTAAGAGACTGAGGGTGGAGTGAAACAGGAAGACGTTTCAGCTAAAAAAAACAACTGATTTTAAATTGTATCCCATGCATTAAGTAGTATGTACCCCTTATAAATGCTGAAGTCTAGCAAATTCAAAATATCAATAGAGGTCATTTTATATAGATAAATTTTATCAGCTAGTTAGAATTCTTCAATGCAAACAAGTTTATAATTGCTTAGATGAAACATAGGTTGTCACTTCATAAGAGCTAATTTAGTACAATTTATTACGGTTCTGATTACATCTGGTAATTTCAGGATACTAATAAAATAAAGCAAAAACAAAATGACGATAAATTGCACTTTCCAAGCGATCTGATTAGCAGGAATGACTCACTGTTTATCTGAATAGCCATGCCAGTAGCTTTGCTCAAATAGCCTCTAAATCCTGAAGATAATGTTGCATCTCTAGGGCTAACCCTACATAACAGAATTGTTATTATATGAGCGAGTGAGATAGCAACAACATAAATAGCATGCAGTGTAATGTGTCCAAACTAGGCAGTGCAGTGCAGTGTGTCCAAACTAGGCATCCTCTTTCAGGTAGAGTTACCCTCTGCATTTAACTGTACTCTACCTGCCCTCTGGGTGTCTAGCCAACAATTCCTGGCACAGTTCCTGGAGGCAGTGAGATTTGCAAAGGCTTTCTGAGAGCCCTAAGGAATTATGGGATAAGAGATTAAACTTCCATAATTCCTTGGGAAACTTGTGTAAACCCCCAGGTACCAGTATAATTTCCTAGGCATTTTCTCAGCACAGATGCTCTTGCTCCTTGTGTGGCTGTTTTCCTTAGACGCAACAGGTCTTGCTCCCCTGAGCTAGAACAAGTGCTCACAGAATAGCGAATTAAAAGGGCAGCCACTACCTGGGGCTATAAAGAGCCAGGCTGTCAGTAAGGAAATGGATGCTCAGGTAATAGCAGTAGGAAGTTCGCTGGGAGTGGAGAAAGTAGAAACCTGGTGGGGCTTATGATAGGGTAGTTTGCCCTTTAAAGCCAGTACTGCCTACTGGGCAGTCTTTCCTGTCATGTGACATGGCTTTTAAGAGTTTGGGGTGGTCTGATACACAAGGCCTGAGGGGATATGGGAGGAGATTAAAAGGGTCTCAGAAAGTACTAGCATTTAGAATGAATTCTGTTACTGTATGTTTAAGGGCCTGAGTGGGTTCTGGAGTCTTGCAGAGGGTGGGGTAGGGCTCCCCTCTCACCCAGCCAGTAAGGAATGAGCTGGGAGAAGATCCCAGCATAAATGCTGCCTTCTGATTGATAATAGGGCAGATGCCTGTAGATACTATAGGGAGTAAGAAGGCTCCTGTAGGGACCTTAATTAGCAGGCGGAAAAGCTGCCTGCTGAACTCTCCTAGCCATTCATGACTGGTAAAAGGGCCTAGCTAGAGAATACATTAGCTAAAGCCCTGAAGCTGGCCTGAACCACAGCCCATTTCCACAGAGAAGAGGTGTGTGAAAATCCTGCCTTAATGAGGGAAACTATAAGGGCCTTGTATATAAACTATAAGACAGCATGCAGTGGTGGATTAGCCATTGGACCAATGTGTCCCAACCCCATTCCCCAGCAGGAGCGCTGGGGGTGGGAGAGGACTGCAAGCACAAGGAGTTGGGGGGGCCTACTTGCTCTGGCCCAGGACCCCACAAAACCGTAATCTGCCTCTGATAGCCTGGTATGTGCTGAGAAGCTCAGGGAGAGCCTTATTTGTGTGATGTTCTGCCTTTGGGAGTGAATGAACTAGATCTCTGAAGGGGTGCTGTTCAATATTCAAGCTTAATAGGACTTACTACAACCCTGACTCAGGGAAACTGAGGCAGAGATGCAATGGTGGTGCACTATGCATCCAGGGGAGTGCTTCAGGGATAGGGGCCTGTACTACAGGCCTACAGGGAGAAAGCCCTTGGAGGTGGTGCTCAGTTAAAAGAGCACAGAAGAAGCCTGTGTCCTGAAGCAGGAGGGACTGAGAAGGAGAAAAAAAACCCTGGGAGCTGTAGCCCAGGGTGGCCTGAGGAATTGTTTGTGTTTGTTTACCTATGTTAGGCAAATAAATCTGTGCCTGGAAAGAGCTTCTGGGTGTGGCAGTGAGTACTTTGTGAGCTGGGGACAAACCAGTACTTTACACTTGTCTATGAATGTTTCTGCTGCAGATTTGGAAAAGAAGTCATGAGACACCTGAAGCAAAATGGCAGAGGGTGCTCCAGAAACATGATGAAAGCCAGCAGTGGAACAAACAGCTGACAAAGTTTTGTGCCAGCATTCATCCACCTGACCCAGCCATCTCTATGAGGTGCTTGAAGCTAAGGTTCCCCAAGTGGAATGCTGCTTTTGGATCTGGATCATGACCACACATTTCTAGCTTTTAATTGCTCTCAAGATCTGGGTTGAGCAGCAATTGCTTCATAACTTCAGAATGAGCAAGGAGAGTTACTGTACCATTTTCCTCCCCCAGTGAGGTCCCTTCCAGCCCTGTGTTTCTATTATTACGGTGAGAGAGCCTAAACATAGTAGTATTGGGCCATGAAGGGGAGCACAATCTTCATGTGGAAAAGACAGACAACTGCCAACAATCTACCCCAGTAGTTACCGGTAAGTTGGAATGCCATTTGGGGGCTGTGGATGATGATGTCATAGAGGTTTTCAGGCCAATACATAATGTGTTGCAGTGGTCTGTGATCAAAGTGGTCAATATCCCAAACATCCCTGAGGAATTTTAACAACTGGGTTTCCCCAACTATACAGGAAGTATTAATGCAGCCTATATGCCCATTCTGATGCCTTCCCAAAAAGCTCAGGAGTATGTTAATACAAAAGGGTACTATTCAGTGGTGGTTCAATGCTTAGTGGATTATCATAGTAGATTCCTGAACACTTACATAAGGTGGCCAAGCAAAGTGAATGATGCAAGAGTGGGCCCAAGACCATTCTATTCCCACCAAATAATGTTGACAATAACGGTAACTTCATCCCCATGTGATTCTTGGTGACCATTCATACCATTTTTACTATGGTTAACGAAAGTCATTCTTGGATTACACCAGCCTGGACGGAGACTGATTCTAACTTACACTGCAAAGGAGTGGGATAGTGGTGAACAGCACTTCTGAAAGGGGCGGGTGGGTGTGAGAAAATGTCTGCTGACCTGCAAGACTGTTCTGCTATTAGTGTCATGACTATATTACCTTTCTGTGGCATTCTGCATGGTATAATGTGTGAAAATGGTCTGTGAATGAAGTGAGGATCTAAAAGGATTTACAGCAACGGGTGTGCAGCCAGACAAACAAGCTTTTGCACGTGAGGCTGCTGCCTAAATTAAAACACCTACCCTGACAATCAGCATGCTGTCGTAATTAGAGGTACTTTTTGCCCACACTTTCAAACCAAGGGTGGTGAATGAGGGATGGCTCATCCCGATAAATTGTATTTTGGTTTTGTATTATTAGTTATTTACATGTGTGCTATGTCCTGTGGTGGCAGATTTTCCTTTATGCTTGACATGTAATCTTGAATTATTCTATGCAATGTTGTAGCAGTGTTGGTCCCAGGATATTAGTGAGACACGATGGGTGAGGTAAACTCTTCTTATTGGACCAATTTCTGTTGGTGAGAGAGAGAGAGAGAGACGCTTTCAGGCTTACACAAAGCTCTTCTTCAGGTCTGGGAAATGTACTCAGAGTGTCATAGCTACATTTCCCAGACCTGAAGAATAGCTCTGTGTAAGCCTGAAAGCGTCTCTCTCTCACCAACAGAAGTTGGTCCACTAAAAGATGTTACCTCACCCACCTTCACTGGAAAATGAACAAAGATTACATAAGTCGTCTCAATTTCTATGATAAGAAATTTGATGCTGCAGAGGAAAGTAATTATTAGCAGTTGCTACTATGAGGTCCCTTTATGGTGGGATCATACTCCAGGGGTTAATCACTTTTTCTTTTGTTATGCTTTATGAATAACTTGTATTAGTTTTGTAGAAGGTGTTTGTAGAGAAATGAACTGATACTGTAGTGATAAAGAATCTAGTGTTTGATGTGAGAATAACAACCTCTTCTCAGGTTTCAGAGTAGCAGCCGTGTTAGTCTGTATCCGCAAAAAGAACAGGAGTACTTGTGGCACCTTAGAGACTAACAAATTTCTTCTCAAGAAACTGTATTCTTAAAAAAAGCATTTGCAGGCCAGATGCAATGTGAAAACAAAGTAGCATGTGCATGCTGCAATAGACAGAACTTCTTATAAATCCATAAAGTGCTGCTTGTTGGAATTATAATTTTCACAGGTTTGTAAGGAACAGAATGCCTGGGCAGTGAATCTGAGGGTTGGAGAGGAGGGAGACAGTCCAAACAATTAGTGTTGTACTGATTTACATTGTTGTATTGGACTGGTGGTGTAGGGGTAAGATGTCATTGGAAGTCTGTCTTCCATTCTCTCTCATTCTGGAAATAATTCTGCATCATTTCCACATCTTCCTGCCTGATCTGTCCTGAGTTCTTCATAAGAACTCAGACAGAATGTACCAGTTTGAATAACTCTGTTCATGTTCAGGAAAAGGTTTTTCCCTTCTTTGACCTGAGGTTTGTCTGGTTTCCCAGAACTGTGAATCTGGATAACAATCCCCTCCCTCTGTCCGTGAGAAATTATAGTTACGTATATATTGCCACAGCAATACTTATCCATCCTTTGAAATACCACTTCAATAATATAAAAGGAACACTTTCAGTCAGGCTTTGAATTCTAATACCTCTTGCAAGGAATTTTCTCCAGACTAGAGATAATAAAGAGGCACAATTAAAATTCACACAAAACTTACAAGAAAATGGATGATTTAGGATGCTAAACTAGTGTCAAAATAAACGGTATATAATCTTCACTTTAACTGGATTTAAAAGGTTACCTACTGTGGGTATCTGCCACAATCATGCCCAACTTTCTTTTAAATGAACAATTGAGATTGAAAGATGTTCAATATTTGTCTTGCTAAAATCCCATGTTTTTACAGCATCACTGGAGTTCTCATTTTAGTTATACCCAAATATTGATTTAGGGCTGGATTGTGACCCATCCCTATATGGTTGAGCAGGATAATTAGGTGGTTTAATACCCTAACCCCTTTCATAGCTGTGTGTACCTCTCTTTGTTGCTCCTGGCTTGCTAGGGAGATAAGGAGTTTTATGTTCCAATGCACAGATATAAATGAGGTGATAATCTGGACCACAAATTCTTATTTCAGATGGCTATGCACAAACTGAAAACAATCCATTTTGATTCTCAGATTAAAGGTTGAATATATAGGGCTGGTAGTGGGGGATCTTTATACATGAAAATTTAGTGTTTGAAATGCAGATGATTGAGGCATAGAACCCCCTCAGCTATTGCCACTTTTGCAGAATCACAGATCTGATTATGGTGGTGTCTGGAAAGTTACCTAGCTGGTCAGTTAGTGCTGATCTTTTAATACTTCAGAGTCATTTTTTCAATATTCTCTGAAAATGCAGTTGCAAAATTTGCAATTGCACTCATTTAAATGCATACAAACTGGCATTTGTGATAGCAATTGTATATTTACACATACATACATCTGCATGCAGATTATCTCTTGTACATGCAAATATATGATTTTGCACATTCAAATATATACATATTGTAGGCAAAAGTTCAGACACATTAAGACAATGTGCCAAGTCTGAGGTTTGCTGGAAGGCAACTGGAAAAAATATTTCCTAAGAATGTGTTGTATATGGAGTCCTTGCAACAGATCTGCATTTTTTTCACAGAATGATATAGTGTATTCTTCATACTAGTCAAAAACCAAACAAATATCATTGGCTTAGGAAAGCAACACAGGGAAAGAACACCATAGTATCTCATGAAGTTCATGACACTTATTTGTACTTCTAATCACTAAAAGAGTAATTACAAACTGACCTATACTTTCACTACATCCTCCATCATTTAAATGGAAACCAAATTATAAAATGTATTAGGTTGGTGCTTTCAATCTTGTAAAACTGTTTTTCCTGTTACCTAGGTGAATTAACATGCTCAAGCAACATGTTCAGATTTTATATCAGCAAGGATTTCAGAATTCTGATTATACAAATCTAGCAAAATTTAATAATCTGCCTCCCAAAGTTATGCACCTCTTCTGTATCATATCTACACTCTTTCTGCTGCATCTGGAGTCATATATGACCATGGGGGAAAGGACATAATCTATCCCTTCTTCCGAGTTGTACTAAATATGTACTACAAATATTCAGTGCTACACAACTGTTCTACCTCCAGAGCTGAAAATCATTTGAAAAAAATAACCTACATGATTTTTAAAGCAAAACACAAAAGTACTTCATGTTGTGTGAACCTATTCAGTACCACATGTCAGCAAATCTTCAGCGAGAGAAAACTCTGCAATAATATCTCTGTGGTTCATAAGGGCTTCCCACATGGAAGAACTTACAGCAATCAATGTGTTCTCCCAAGACTGCCAAGGTCTCAAAACATTTCAGGTCAGTAAACAGTGGTAGGTCTTTATTTATAGAAGGGAAACAATTATTCCCACCATTAATACTGAAGATGATTTTCTTTCCTTTTCTAATAAAAGGGTGTTTTTGTCCTAACCTGCATGCAAACAATATAGGTGGAAAATGTTAGAAAAGAACCAGAAAACAGTGATCATATTGTCCTTGATTCCAAGTGGATGTCACAGCTTCCAAGTAACTATGGAAGCTCTGAGGTTACTGTATTTCCTTGTTTAAAAAAAAATGTATATAGAGGATACTGTATGGTATAATTTACATACAATAGGCACTTCACATTTGCAAATTTAAACATTTCTATTCTGAAGTTCAGATTACAAATGCAGAGGTGCACAGTAGCACAACACTTTGACAGTTTCAGGGAACAGCTGTGAGAAAATCTTGTGCCAGTGCTGCTTCTTGATGTAGGACTCTGTCGTCTAGGTTATAGCTTTAAGCCACTATAGGAGGGAAGGGAAGGTCTTTGCATGGGTAGCACAAGGCTTGGAGATAGCTGCTGCTTTTTCACACAGTGCAATGTGGACTCCACTAGCCAGGACATAATGGAGTTCAGGCTTCTCTCCTCAGCCTGGTTTCCAGTAATGTTGTTGGTGCTAGAGACCTGGTCTCTTGCAAGCATAG
This sequence comes from Terrapene triunguis, assembly GCF_002925995.2. NCBI lineage: Eukaryota > Metazoa > Chordata > Testudines > Emydidae > Terrapene > Terrapene triunguis. The sequence goes on from NW_020664439.1 coordinate 20,637,692, forward strand.
GGGGTGCAAAGACCGAGATAAGGCCTGGTCCCTGCACAGGGCACAAAGTCATCTTCTCCTCCACTTCTACCTATCTACATATCCATTAGCCCCCATCACCCTAAATAGCAATGAAGAACTTATCCTTGCAACATGCCTGTGGGATAGAGAAGTGTTGTCCCCATTTTGCAGATGGGGAAATTGAGGCACAGAGATTAAATGCTTTGATGAAGGCTACTCAGGGAGTCTGTAGCAGAGTCCAGTCTTTAATCCAGGACACTTCACTCCCAGGGCTTTACTGTAAACATTTTTCTTCTTGTCCACAAGGGTAAGCAAAATTTAACCCTGTGTCATTTAGTTCTTCCCAAGCCAGGTCTCGGATGTAGCATCACCTTTTATTTCCAAGTCCTCTCCCCGCCCCTGCCACTCCTGAGCTGCTGGCATATTCTAGCATTCTCTTAACTTTGTTTCCATTTTAAAATCTTCCCTCCCCCTTTTCAGCCAGCAGCAGTGAGAGTGGGTTACATCATCAACCAGTTGTTCCCCCAGTCACATTAAATCTCTTGTGTGTCTGCATGGGCTGTCACTGAGAACCAAACCCCTTTTTAACTTCCTTTGTCCAATGGTTTAATGCCAATCAAAATTTCCTTTTTTAGAGAGTGCCTGGCTTTCACTAGACAAAAGGGACTCACTTGCTGCTCAAAATCATGCCCACTTATCTTTTGCATTTCAGTGGATGCTGTTAACTCCTTTTTAAGAGAAGGCAATGTGCTAATTGTCTAAATTACCCATTTCAATGACTACTGGACGGGTGTGTCCTCCTTTGATGATTTTTAGATCAATCCTACAGTTGTCTCCCTGAAAATCCAATACCTCTTTACAGAAACAAATGCATGTTTTATATCTTTTGCTACCACATAAGATGTGTAAAAAGGAGCAGCACTTTCTGATAGGTGTTTTTCAAATATTTTATCTAAAAAGTGTGTCCTGGGTGAAGCTACATTTGCTTTTTAATTGGTTACTATTACAATGAATTCTGGGTTGGCATACTATTAAGATTCTGAGGCAGCAGGGTTTCCATTCTACTTCCTAATAATGCAAAAAAAAAAAACCAACCTCTGGTCCTCTACAGTGTGAAATTTACCATGGAAAGTTAATGATCAAGCTTTTGTACACAGCTGACTGAGTCAGCAAAAAATTAATCTGGGCAGCTGAAAGTACAATATCTAGAAAAGAGTAAAGTTTGTGCTTTCACCCTTGTAATAATCAGGCAAGGATCCAGAAAAATGATAGATCCACGAAGGATATAATTTGTGAGGTTTCATTTTCTGCAGATTTAAACTCTGCAACTGAATCAATTTGATATTCAAAATATTTGGTTCCCCTCTCAAGTGAACTAATGGCAGTGTGTGGATTATCTGAAATATCTAATGTATTCATAATGTAATTCAGTATCACGGTATAGAATTTGGTCACCCAGGTCACTAGTGGTTCAAATACACATTCATTGACCAAATCCTGCAGATTAGTTTCAAAGCTTCATGACTGCTAACTGAATGAAAGAGGGTCAAATTGAATAAGAAACCTAGTATTGTCAAAATATTCACATTTTCCCCCAGTAGATGTGCAGTATTAGGTAACGATGCAATTTTATAGCTTTATTAAGACATTTTCCTTATTTCTCATTGCTCTCCATGACCCAAATGCTGATGGGTGCAAAAGTCACTAACTTCTATGTAGGGGGAGCTCTATGCCAATCTGGAAATCCTCAGGACCTCCAGGCATCCACAACAGACAGAGAGCAGGGCCGTCCTTAAGATTTATGGGGCCCTATGCAGTATTATTGAACTGGTGCCCCTATGCCCAACTGCAGCCCGGGCTTGCATGTGTATTTTAGATAAGGGTGATCTTTTGAAGGATTTATTTAAAAAACTATATGTCTGAAGATCCAAGCATTGAAGGCTAAAGATGAATACTCAGATTGTGCATCTAAAAATCTATGCAAGGATTTTTTAGAGATGTGAATTTTATAATCTTCAGCAACACATTAATGAAATATTTTTAAAGCAAATTTTAAACTAAGGTCCTGTAAATTAACATGTTCTGAGTAAATATTACAGTAATGCACAACTGTTTTTGTCAGTAAATTCAGAAACTGACAATATACACCTGTTAAATGGTTTCATTACCGCTTGAATGGCTCTTTAACAGTTTCAATGTTGTGCTAATAGGTCTGGCAGGCTGGAAGGCTTTTTCACTTTTAAGTACTAGATCCCCTGTGGAAGTGGAAGAGCTCCACTTCCTGGACACTACAGTACTAATAAACAATGGCCACATAAACACCACCCTATACCGGAAACCTACTGACCGCTATACTTACCTACATGCCTCCAGCTTTCATCCAGACCACACCACTCAATCCATTGTCTACAGCCAAGCTCTACGATACAATCGCATTTGTTCCAACCCCTCAGACAGAGACAAACACCTACAAGATCGCTATCAAGCGTTCTTACAACTACAGTACCCACCTGCTGAAGTGAAGAAACAGATTGACAGAGCCAGAAGAGTACCCAGAAGTCACCTACTACAGGACAGGCCCAACAAAGAAAGTAACAGAATGCCACTAGCCATCACCTTCAGCCCCCAACTAAAACCTCTCCAGCGCATCATCAAGGATCTACAACCTATCCTGAAGGATGATCCATCACTCTCACAGATCTTGGGAGACAGGCCAGTCCTTGCTTACAGACAGCCCCCAAACCTGAAGCAAATACTCACCAGCAACCACACAACACACAACAAAAACACTAACCCAGGAACCTATTCTTGCAACAAAGCCTGTTGCCAACTCTGTCCACATATCTATTCAGGGGATACCATCATAGGACCTAATCACATCAGCCACACTATCAGAGGCTCGTTTACCTGCACATCTACCAATGTGATATGTGCCATCATGTGCCAGCAATGCCCCTCTGCCATGTACATTGGCCAAACCGGACAGTCTCTACGTAAAAGAATAAATGGACACAAATCAGACGTCAAAAATTATAAAATTCAAAAACCAGTTGGAGAACACTTCAGTCTCCCTGGTCACTCGATTACAGACCTAAAAGTCACAATATTACAACAAAAAAACTTCAAAACCAGACTCCAACGAGAGACTGCTGAATTGGAATTAATTTGCAGATTGGATACCATTAAATTAGGCTTGAATAAAGACTGGGAGTGGATGGGCCATTACACAAAGTAAAACTATTTCCCTATGCCTATTTCCCCCCCACACACACATCTTCTTATCAATTGTTGGAAATGGGCCATTTTCATTACCACTACAAACAGTTCTTTTTCTCTCCTGCCGATAATAGCTCACCTTAACTGATCACTCTCCTTATAGTGTGTATGGTAACACCCATTGTTTCATGTTCTGTGTGTGTATGTATCTTCCTACTGTATTTTCCACTGCATGCATCTGATGAAGTGGGCTGTAGCCCACGAAAGCTTATGCTCAAATAAATTTGTTAGTCTCTAAGGTGCCACAAGTACTCCTGTTCTTTTTTCTGGAGGAAGACTCATCAGGCTGCAGCAGCCAGCTGTGGTGGGAGCCTGCAGGAAAGTTCAGAACAGGGATATGAAGAGGCTGGAGTGGGGACACTAAGACCCAGGGCTGCCCCAAATTTTCGGGTGTCCTAAGGACAGCCCTGATAGACTGACCAAACTCTCCATCTGTAGTCAGGTCCCATTCAGTTTCATAGGGATATGGGTAATGGGGGAGCAGGCTTTGTGGGAACTTTGCCAATCCTGTCATCTCCAATTGTCTTAGTATGGAGACATTGTTGGCCTCACTGGTTCTCACCCAACTGCTGACCCATCAGCTGACTCTGGTACTTGGAGGGACACCCTCAGTTTCTTCACTGTCCCCCTTCCTGTCACTCAGCTGAGAGGACCTCCCACATCACCAAAGCATGCAGAGACAGCAGGAAGCTATATATTTCCTTGCCATAAGTCAGCTATGCTCCCTTTATGCCTGCAATGCCATATATATTTTCCAAGACAGGGAATAGAAATGGGTGGCTACAAAGCTGCTTATGGCCACTACTACACTGAGGGATCTTTGGGTTCTTTCTGTATCCAAGTAACTCACCAAAGGCTTGGTGATGTAGCCATTCAGCAGAGCAAAACTGGATCTGTTGGTTGTACATTTTATAGGAGAGGTTGAAATTTATTGACACGAAATTTATTGACACCAAATGGTGCATTTGTTGAAGTTTCTTCTTTCTACTCTCTTCTCTAACCCAAACAAGAATGGGTTATAAGGTCAAGAACTAGCAAAATGCTCACTGCATATTCTATGTAGACTTGGAGGGATTAGATTTTTATTGGTAAAGGTTGATTTCACCATACATACACACAATGACACAAAATATTTCCATCAATAATAGAAATGTACAGATAGGCAAAATATGAAAAATACTGCTTAATAACTTATTGAGTTGATTTAAAGATATTTACTTTGTGTATTTCAACATATGGTGTTGATAATTTGTAACATTTATAAAGCTTTAAATTTTTGAATCTCAGCATCTGTCATCACTAAACAGTTATTGTCTGGTTCCCCGTAATTTCCTGAAACTGCGAAAATTTAAATTGATAAAAATAAAAAATGCTTAGAAATAAACATCAATATTATCCATCAATAAGGCTACAGTTTAGTCATGGGTATTTTTAGTATAAGTCATGGACAGGTCACAGGCCGTGAATTTTTATTTATTGTCCGTGTCTTGTCCATTTCTTATTTCTAAGCCTTTTTTTATTTTTTATCAATTTAAATTTTCACAGTTTCAGGAAATTACGGGGGGCAGGACAATATCTGTTTAGCGATGATAGATGCTGAGATAAATTCCCCTGACTAAATCTTAGGGGGGCGCGCCCTGGGAGGACACTGCTTGAGGGGGGTACCCTGGGGGGCCACTGCTTAGGCAGTCCCTAGGGCCAGCCGCACCGGCCACTACTTGAGCGGTCCCCGGGGCCAGCCGCACCGGCCGCTGCTTGGGTGGTCTTTGGGGCCAGCTGCCCGTGGCCACCTGAGCACATGGCTGGCTGCGGGGCTGCTCGAGGGGCAGCCGGTGTGGCTGCCCCTGGGACCAGCTGCTTGGGCAGCCCTGGGGTCAACCACACTGGCCGCCGCAGAAGTCACGGAGGTCGCGGAAAGTCACGGTATCCATGACTTATGCAATCTCTGTGACAAACATGGAGCCCATGTTTATCAATTATGAAATAAAAATAATATTTTACCACGCCTTTCTCTACTGTACATGTTCAGTGTATAAAGTTATAGAAATTAAGTGTTTTAAAGTACAAATAATGAGAAATCCTGCACAGAAGCATCACACAAACTAGACCCACCCATGGCTCAATGAAATAGAAATGGCATTTCAATTCATGCATTTCCACTTTGACTTTGCTGTCTGCCTTTCGTGCTTTCAGTCAGGGAAAACCGGGCAATGTATACATAGGTGCACACTGGCTGTCTTTCCAGCGTAACCAACAGTCTGTCCAAATGTGTATTATTGCTGAATAGAAAGTACCTCTTCACCTCTTTATATGTTTCCCCCTTCCATTCAGATAGTTTGAGTTCTAACTTCCATGTTCATGGTTTATATTTTCCTATGACCTTGAGTTTGTGATGTGTTCATAATTGGCTCTTGCTGCCTTTAAGGCTGCTCTTTTCCAGTTTCACACACTACTGTAGGGACTAAGCAAGAAGTAAGCCTAGAGGAATGTGTGGGAGAAGGTGGGAGGAAATGTGAGAACAGTGATGTTTACAAAGATGAAGAAAGTTAACTCTGTACTCTTTCCCCATGAAGATGAATGTGCCGGAGCCTTCTGCAGTACAGTTGAAAGCTCTGACTGCTATTGCCAATACAATCTCAAGTCTTCATCAAAATGTGTAACCTCATAATAGACATTTTATTGAGGAGTAATTTTGAAGAGCAAATGTATGGCAATAATTTAATAGATGACAGACCGAATTATTGAACACCAGGGATATACTACTAAGAATATGTCAGTGAGGGAAGCTTGTAAAGAATGAATCATAAAAATTCAGAACCCATTTAATTTCTTCAGAAATAGTTGATTAAATCAAGAGGCATACTTTTAATTTATGCTAAAACACCAGATTTAAGGGGTAGGGGGGAATTGGGAATACCTACTGAATTGGTTACAAGATTGAAAGGAGGCTGTTTTTTCCATGCAGTGTCCTGGGAACCACACATGGATTTTTTCTGACCTGGGACAACTCAGTGTCTCTCTTTATGAGGAATGTGTGTTAGAGTATAATCTAAACCAGCTGGTCAGGCCTTGGTAGACCCAATGACCAAGTTAGTCCATGAACTGGCCTACAGGAGCAAGAGGTGGACGGCAGCCGGAAATGTGCTTGTAGGAATGGGAGTATAGTGGAGGATAGTAATGAGTGTGAAAATAATGCTTTTGGGGAAATTTCATAGGAAAAAATGTTTGCAGGTTCATTCCAAATTTAAGGGAGGCTTCCTTTTAAAACAAAAACAAACCATACACTCATTCTCTGCAATATTGTAGAGCCTAGAGGCCCCAGCTGAGGTGAGGGCCCATGGTGCTTTGCACAGGACAGAGTCCGAAATGCTCTTTGCCCTGAAGAGCTCACAAACTTAATAGACAAGACAGTCAAAGGGTGGGAGACAGGAAGTGGTGGTGGTGTTCCCATCTTACAGATAGGGAACTGGAGCACAGAGGGCCTGATTCAGCAAACCATCTGTAATCAAGGCAGCATTTAAGCATGTGCCAATGAGAATTAAGCATATGCCTAACTGCTTTGCCAAACTGGGCCACAGAGTTTAAATGAGTTGCCCAGGTTCACACAGGAAGTCTGTGGTACTGCTTGGAACTCAATCCAGATGTCCTGAGTTCCACTCCAGAGCCTTAACCATCTTATCTAGTTTTAATCAAAATTTGATGTTTCAAGGCAAAATTGCAAAATTTCACAGAATGTTCTGTGAAACTATATAAAATAAACTGAAACAAAGAATATGTTCAAACCCTCAAACGTTGTGAGCTTTCATTTTGTTGTGCACATTTCACTCACCCCTAATAATCAGCAACTCTTCTATTTTTGGAAGGCAATATCCTTTTTTGGTAGCTCTAATAGTTGAAGAGTTTAGATGACATATGTAATTATAATTAAGTCACCAAGTTCACCATGTCAAAGGACCAAAAGAGGAGGCTGTCTCCTGAAAACAATGGTTTTCAAAAATGGGTTTCCGATCAACTAAAGAAAAAGCACTTGGGGTGAGGGTGGGAGAAACGCTAATGCAAGCCATTTATATTTATAGTGCTTCTAACTTCCATGAGACAAATTTTAAAAAGTAATTTATATATGCCATTTTAGCTGTAGCTAAATAGGTCATTTTTTTTTAAATTTGGTGGCTAAATTTAGGCACCTAAATCAATATTTAGGCATTTAAATAAATTGCCTCCCCCCTCCCCCCCCAGCTCCCATTAAAGTAACTGAAACTTCAGGCATGGAAGTTTGATCATTTTTGTCACGCTGTTTAAATGAGAACAAACTATGACAATTTATCATTTGTCATTTTATGCTGCAGAATAACTTTTCTACAGCTCAGGGTCACATTCTGCTTTACCTTACCAAGTCCTTATTCAGGTAAATAAGAATCCATCCCAAGCTCTGATATGCAAAATAATGTTAGTGTCAGTAAGTTCTCTCTGAATAAGGATTGTGGTGTAAGTGGGCATAACTGAAGTCAATGGAGCTGCATCCATTTACATCCACTAAGGATCTAACCCTGTGTTCCTATTCCTGGCTGTGCTACTGATTTTCTGACTAACCTTGGTCAAGTGGCTTAACCTCTCACGGGTGCCCAGAGGATGAATTAATCGGTAGTAAAGCACACTGAGATCCCTGCATATAATATGATATGTAAGTTATATGTATTACTTTAAATAATATTATATAGGCTGCTAATGGTAAACAGTGTATTGCCCCATGAACTTCTAGTCTTATCTGTCAGAAAGGAGATATTTTTCTAGTGGGTCATCATATACCAAAGCGTGAACTCTGAGAAAAGCACATCTTTGTAATTTAAATGAAGACTAACCTATTTATAATTTCATTACTATTTTATCACTGTATGACTTCTGCTATTTGTAAATGTCAAGTAGGGAAAAGAGTGTTTCAGTTTAAGCTTCACTGTCATAAAATAAAAGCTTAATTTCCAGTGCGTTTAAGGAAGTAGTTCATGTCTCAGAAGTAAATTATAATAGACTTAACTGAGTGGAAAATCATTTTGATGTTAACAAGAAGGGAAAACTGGCATTTCTCACGTGAAGCTAATTTCACATACAAAGTTTCTAGTTGAGCTTAATCAAGATACACTTCAAACATCCTATAGCCTTATTTTCTGTCTATTCATCTCCTCACTGTTTTTCTTTTTAGATTATAAACTGCGTGTTGCATGAATTGCAAAAAGTTCTAATGAAGAATGTACAATGCAGATGATATGTTAATACTCAGCTAAGATACAGCAACATTTTCTTTACCGATCATTCAAACCATTTAAGGTCATTATATAACTCTTCATAATTCTTAGAATATTACAAATAACTAGAAATAATGTTAATCTCAGAAAATTGTGCATAAACTGCCCTGTTCTCTACTAAGGTATATGAAACCAAAACTAAAAATAACATCAAGTGGCAAAGAGTGTGCATAATTTGTTTTGGTGGGCAATCTGAGTCTGATCCAATGCCCACTAAAGTAAAAACAATAATCACCAAAAAACAAACCAACCCTTATTGACTGCACAAGTGGGAGAACTCTTTGATGGGAGGCAATGCAGTGGCCTTCAATGGATGCAACACAGACTGGGTTCTATGCTGAAGCCAAAGAGTTCAGCAGCAGAACTGAGTGACCTCCGGTGAGGCCCCTGCTACTGAGCCACTAAAAAAGGCTGAAATAACTATAGCTGGGGCTAGGTGAGCCTCAGAACATGACCAGACAACATCTCCCAAAGGATTGGATACAGGCCTGCCTGGGTGCACTTCAGGATTCTGGGGCTATGCTACCATTTGACATTAAACCATGAGTGGGATTTACAAAATGAAGAAGTGACATTTGCCTGTTGGATATTCTCACTGGGAGGTCGGAAACCAAGTTAATGGACTACTGCCAACGTTAGCATGTTGGGAGTGTTTTACTTCTGATTCATACAGATCTATTATTGCAGTGTTTTCCCAAGTTGTTGCTGCATTCCCTTTTCCTTGTTTCATACAGACTCCATGTTTTCAGGTGCAGAAGTATTGCCTATTAAGGGCACACAGGGAAGGTATTTAGAGATCCCAAAATTTCTGGGCATGAGATCAGGCCAGTTGTGGTTGTTAGTTTTAAGATGAAGATTTGCTGCTGCTGGCAACACCTGCCAGAAGTATTACATATTGAACTAGCTGGTTGAAAATTTTCCATCGGAAAAGTTTTCCATCTGAAATTCATTAAATCAAACCAGAAATTGTGACACCAGTGAAACAAAAATAAAAGAAGAAACTAGCTGTGGGGGAAGGGTAGGGTTTCTTTTAAGTAAATAACAGAAGTTAATTAGTTCTTAATCTGTGGCACCTATTTCCATTTAATTTAAAATGGATTGCTTAGTTTCTACTATTTATGTACTCCAACATGATACAGAGTTGGCAAAATTGTTCTGTAAAGTCAATCTCAAACTGTTTAATATTCATCAGCCCTACCTCGTCTGCCACCTCAACTCCAAGCTGAAAATGAAAACTAGAAATGTCCTGTATAATCAATGTTATTTTTTGAGATTTATTTTTGGAAAGGAAATGAAGAAAACTACTTCGGCACTAGAAAGCTTAACTCCTATACGGGCATTGTCTATCTTCAGCAACAAGTGAAGGAGCCTAAAGACTTTTTGTTAGATGTTGAAATGAAATTATGGCATCAAGAAACATACACAACTTTTTTTGCCAAAATTTACATATTCATCACGACTCATGTTTACTGAGGCATGTATTGACATTGGAATTTATTGGTGCTATGCTCTTCTAATATTCTACCAAAGCTTATTATGGTGGAACTGTTATTTACTGTATCTGGCCTTTGTAATAACTTTCTATCATTGCTTCAAACTATTTTACTGGTTGTGTAAATTAACTTAATTTGTGGAGGAGGAGATAGTCATGGTATTACCCTAGTGTGCAAGAACCTGGCTTCAATCATTTTTTTTACACAGAATGTTTAAAAATTGCCAATATTTACTCTTCTCAGAACATTCTCCTGGTTCTACATTATTATGGGTATAATATTGGTTCTTTTACCAATATTACGGCAGTGGTATCCTTTTTTTACTTTATATCTCTTGAGGCTTCATTTGTGAAGCTGATGTTTATGGAGCCATTATACTTCTGTCTCACTATCTCAGATTGCTAGAGGAGGGTTGTCATTTTGGCATCTGGAACCCAAAAGTGGAAAATACTGTCCCATCTCCTTGCTCAGGGTTTGGTTTTAACAAATCCTTCTATAATACTACTTTCTGCTGAATTAGGAGTCTGTTAATCAGATACTTTCATAAGTGGTATTGCATTGGAACTATGCTATATGTGAATTTCTGGCAAGCTGTTTACATACTAAAGTTCTACCCAGGTTTGCATCTAGTTAGAAGGATCAATTCTCCAAATTTTATGAGACACGTGCTTTAAATATTGTGGTTAGTGTAAGTAATTCATAACAGTTGGAGAAAGGTATAAGGAAACTGTTATCATAGAATATCAGTGTTGGAAGGGATCTCAGGAGGTCATCTAGTCCAACACCCTGCTCAAAGCAGGACCAATCCCCAAATCACTAAATGGCCCCCTCAAGGATTTGAACACTCAACCCTGGGTTTAGCAGGCCAATGCTCAAACCACTGAGCTATCCCTCCCCCTCATCTGCTATGTTATGGAGCGGAGCCAAACATAGCAGAAACACTGTGGTTCCAGGGGGCTTTTGGGTCAGCTCCCGTACAGGCTCTGCACCCCTGCATAGTGTAGAGATCCATAGGAGTTCCCAGTACCTCTGCTGCACACTATAGCCATACAATGATGGGCAAGGGAACAAGGAGAGGACGAGAGGGTTGTCTACTAGTCAGTCACCAACACACACCACAGAAGATTATAGATTATATGCTTTTTTTTATGAATTTTCATTACAAATGTGTTCCTGTGTTTGGTAGGAGAATGACAATTTCCCATGGATCAAATACAAAGCTATTTTCCAACCTTTTTGTTTTCATGTAAATTGCCAAATAAATGGAATTATGCAAGATGCATATGCAAAGCAAAGAAATCCTGCTCTTATTGAAGACAATGTTAAACTTCCCACTGACTGGCTTCAGTGGCAAAAAGAGAAGGCTGGAGGTTCTTAGGGCTGATCCTGCAGTTCTTAAAAATCACACTGACCAAGACCTCAAGTTCTTATTGACCCATTTGGCCAAATTCTGCTCTCAGTTAACAGTGGTGTGAATCTGGAGTAAATCCAGGAAAGTCAGAGGAGTTACTCAAGGTTTATACTGGTGTAATTTTAAGTGGAATTAGTCCCACTGAATGCCATGAAACTATTGATGTGAGTAAATGTAACCCACACACCTTCTGGGTGTGGTGTGCTGTCCCATCTAGTGGCACTGAGACCACTTAGAGAGAGAGTTAAATGAGTCTTACTCTACAGCCTTAGCTAACTGCCAATAGACTTTTAGCTCATGTGGTAGAGGCTCATGCACTAAGCTCCAGAGGTCCCCAGTTCGATCCAGCCTGATGACGACCGAGGTCTATTGGTGTTACATAAGGTTTGCTGGATCTGACCTTCTGGCACTAAACCCACATCTTTTCAGTAATTTTATTCTCAGATAGAAGGAATTGATGAAAGCTGCAAAACTAATATATTCGATTTCTTTCTAGATTTTGAAAGCAAAGACTTTGAAAGCCTTGATTCCCACTTACACTAAGAGTCTAATTCCCATTTCCAGTAAGGCCTTCACACTGCTCTGGCAGTGCAAAGGCTCATTAAAGTGGGAGTAAACTTTGTTTACAGGCATCTAAAGGTCCTTTACACTGCCAGAGCAAAATGAAAAGGGGATTTGGTGTAAATGAGAACTAGACCCACAGTCTTTACCTATTGTTTTAAAGAATGATCTTTACTTTCTGTAAACATTTTTATAAACAGAATAGCTTTCCATTATGTTGCTTTATGTATGTATGCAGGGCCGGCTCCAGGCACCAGGCAACCAAGCACATGCTTGGGGCAGCACCTGGTAAGGTGCGGCCAATCTTGGGGTGGCAGGGGGAGCGGCGAGGCGCGGCATTCCGCGGGGGGGCGGGCTCCGGCGGCGCGGCGCTCGGCGGGGGGGCGGCATGGGGTGCGGCGCTCGGGGGGGGTTCGGGGGGCACGGCGCTGGGGGGGGGGGGGGTGCGGGGGGCGGCCCTTTTTTTTGCTGCTTGGGGCTGTATGTATGCATACTCAATCCAGGGAAATGACTTCATGGGTGAAAGGAACCATGTACAAGGTCTAACAGCTTCCCTGTGCAGTTATATTTCTGCTTAGTTTGTCTGATCAAATGGAGAGTAAGAGCCTAATCCAAAGCCCATTAAAATAAATTTGAATCTTCCTTTTAACTTCAAAAAGTTCTGGATCGGGTCCTAGAAACAAATGCAGAGAAAGGAGTTGGAAGCTACTCTAATGGGAGTAAATGATGAAGTAAAGCCATTTACAGTACTGTACTACTGACACCAATAATTGCTTTCCCAAAGTTTAGTATGCTGCTTTTTAAAATGCTATGGGTATGTACTGCAAAAAATATATATATTCTTCTGAGGCTATCCTAGTCAATATTCAAGGCCTTTCCCGTGCTCCACACACATGCACTGTTAAAGGTGCTTTAATCTTTAGTGATTCAACCTGATCTATTTTCTGTCTGATTATGGATCTTACTTTTGAATATTTTTAACAAATTATTTCATAAAATGTTTTTATATATTTTTGAGGAAAGAAAGGCTTAGATGCTATCATCTGTGCCACTTGCTATCAGGTTACCTCAGTAGCTATTATTTCTTATCAAATCAGACAGACATTGGAAGCAAACTGAATAAATTTGGCATGTTGCCTGCAGAAAAATCATTGCTGTCTAAACCACTCTATTGTATTTATCTTCTTCAATTTATATATAATTTCATGAAAGAACTTTACTGCAAGGCGCCTGCTCTACCTCGACTCATTTTAGATGCAAGTAAATAATAATTGCAAACTTATGAGAGAGTTTCTCTCGAAGTTTCTCTTCGAACTGAGAGAAATTCAGATTGGTTTTCACTTCTGTGTTGTTTCCTTAAATTTGAGGCCTGATTCGGCAAGGGAGTTTGTCCTTTCCCAGGACAACAAGACTAACACTGAATTTATAAATTGTAGCTTCATCTGAAACCTTGCAATGCTATTCTCACTCTGTGCTAGATTGTATTTTACTTACTCACCAGGGTGAATAAAGCTTGCACATGCTAGCCATAATGGTGGAATACCCAAACCAACAAAATGGATACCTCCAAGTAACGGAATAAGACCTTAATTTAGCAAAGCACTTAAGCATGTGAGTAGCTCCTTTGAAGTCAATGGATCTACTCACATGTTTAAAGTTAGCACATGCATAAATCTTTGAAGGATCAAGTCCTAATTAAGTTGCTTCCCCAAAAATGTGGGTTAGTGTTTTAACACCTAGACATAATCCATTCTCTTCCTGCCTCCACTTATTTGAAAAGACTGTCTAAATTCTCACCTCGGATGATGCAAATAAAATAAAATAAACTACTCAAATACTGTCATAAAACTATTTCTCTTTGGCCCATTTCTGACATTTTCATTTTTTGTCACCTTTTAAAGTATATTTTAAAAATGTTAAGTGTGAGAAATGTTCAAATAATGTAGCACTGCTGAGTGTTCACCCAAGTACAATAGTCCAGATTCATTTTTATGGGAACACTGCTAACCTCAACTGAGCTACATCAAAGATGAATCTCTCAGGAGTTGATTGTCTTAAGTATGTATCAAAATAAATATGTGCTATCATATACCAAACCACAAGATGTGTGGATATATGTGATATGGGGAGACTCTCACAGTCCTTTTTCCATTCGTAAAGGTTCAGAAGTAATGTACTGGTGTTTCCTTGACTTACCACATAAACATTAGAGGTGTGTGCAGTATAAATAACAGGGAGGGAGCTGGGATTAATTAAAAGAGTGCTTATTGTGAAGGAATATAGAATGCAAGGCCATAAATGTCTATTGCAGACAATATTAAATCTGAAGCAAAGCAGAAGCATTTGATAACAGTAGATGACATGTAGCATGTCTATACTCTGATGCAATGAATGCTCTATGGCAAGATAAAGAAACTAGGACATAAATGAAAGAAAAATGTTTTCTTGTTCTGAAAGCTGGATATAGCGGTATTAGATTTCCTATTGGTTTCTGTTTGGAAAATGGTTTGCATGACTAACTGTCTGAAGGTGGATTCAAAATGTTAACTCAGAAAAGGAAACTAGAGATGAAGTGATGGGACTTGTATTTCGGCATTGATCTAGCAGTTTCTTTGGTGGAGAAGGGCATGCAAAGTTCTTCTTCTTCAGTGGAGAATATGCACGGTGAGACTGTGGTTCACATTAGGCTTTAGTAAGTCTTCACATTGTGTAATCTCTCTACCTAGGTTCTGCATGTGCAAAATAGATGTGCGCTCGTTATCATAAATACAATCATTTGTGTGAACAAAAGTCATTGTGTAAAACCAGAGACTGAAAACTTTGCTGAGTTTTCACTAAGCTATGGATAGTAACAAAGTCTGCAGTATATATTCAGCCATAGTTTTGCATTCCCAACCACATTTAATTGCTATTATTCTGTAACCCTGGATTTGCTGGAAAGGTAAAGCTGACATAAGATTTGTCTTGTAATTGACTTCCTACTGTCTCTTTAGAATTTTCTTCCCCTCTCTCCCCACAAGGCCAAGGCCAAGGCCAAGTTAAGTGTCGTCATCTGCTTCTTTCACTTACCCCAGTTTTCCCATACCATTGATTTCAATAGTTGTTCCTGCTTGTGTGAGTAAGAAAAGAACCACACCATACAAAATTCTTTTTAAAAGAAATATTTCTCTATAAATACCTCTAGAAATCAGATTTTTTTTCTGAAAAAGTGCAAACAATTCTTGGCTGTGAGGCATAAAGGATTGGGGCGGGGAGTGGTTAAATGTTGGGCTCTTAGTGTGTGGAGGTAGAGGGGAGATTGAGAACTCCTCATTTCTATACGTCCTGAAAGAGATGTGAACATCTCACAGTGAGATGTTCATTCTCTACTATTGTTGACTAAGTATGAGCCTCAAGACAGCCTTTAAGCAGAATATGATATTGTTTCCCAAACTGCAGTCTGAATGTGCAGTTCTGCTTAAGAAAGATTCTCTCTCTTCAGAGTCAATTTATCAGCAGCTAAACTGTCATGTGTAACATATGAAGATTTTGTAAAAAGCAACAGAGGGTCCTGTGGCACCTTTAAGACTAACAGAAGTATTGGGAGCATAAGCTTTCGTGGGTAAGAACCTCACTTCTCCAGATGCAAGGGCCAGTTTTTGAACTGATTTATACTGGAGTAAATCAGGAGTAACTCCACTGACTTCACTGTTGTTGTTGACTTCAGTGGAGTGACTCTAGGTTTACAAAGATTTAACTGAGTTCAGAATCTGAACCTTAGAGTTACTATACTATATTAGACTTGTGATCCATCTAGTCTCTGAAGTGGCCAGGACCAAATGCTTCCAAAGAAGTTGCAAGAAGTGCCATAGTAAGCTTATATAGAATAACCGGCCCCAAGAGGAAGCTTCTTAAAAGCCTCAGGAAGTTAGTGGTTCTTTATGCCTGGAACCATAAGAGTTTGTATCTTATAAACTCTTGACCTCTATGATAGCTTGTCACAATGATTTCCAAAAGCCAATTACATATTGTAGACACAAATAAATCCTTCTCAGATATTTTATTTGTAGTCCTTTTAATTTCATTGGATATCCCCTTATTCTTGTATTATATGAGCAAGGATAAATAAAGGTTCTTGACTGACATATACTGTGATTTGTAATTTCAGACCTGTACCATCTCCTTTCTAAGCAGCCTGAATCTTTACATTATCTCCTCATAAGGTCCGTTGGAGTTCCAAACAGCCTTCTCTAGTCCTAGCTAACCTCAGCTCAGAATTTGCCAACTTGCTGTTTACCTCCTTTGCAAGATCATTAATATATTGTTATATTAAAAAATGATCCTAACACAGATCTTTGTGGCATTCCACTGTAATGTTGAAAATTGATCCATTATTCCTCCTTGTTAGTGTTCAGCCATATTTATTAAAGAAATATAAGGAATAACATTTAGATATCCATAGGTGAAATATTTTGCTCTTCGGTTTGTTCTCACATGGGACTTTTTTTCATGTGACATTTACACATGGACCTTATGGTGCAGTATTTTGATAAGTGCTGCTGTAATTAATCTCCTTCATACCTCCATCCCTATTCCATTCTAAATGCCAGTGGAACAAACTCTTTCAGCAATTTAATAAGTGCAAGAAATTGTAATATTGCCAGTGGCACTGTTTGATAGACAAACACTAAGCATTTTCAGTCCTTCCACTTTATCCCATAAAACCTTGCTGAGTGAGACAGTGCAGTAAATGACTGACTCTAGGCTGCATTTTGTCTGAAAACCTGGAAGACTAATAGCTGTAAGACTTTAACTGCTGTGATGCTCTACTGTGTCCTCTGACCTGTTGGATCTACTAAACTTTAATGTGTTTGTGTCAAACACACAGGACCATTGTTCAAAATAGGTTGCAGTCCAATGTAACACCCTTAATTCTCTGTAATCTTTTTTAAACTGCTGGGCCTGATTCTCAGATTGGTAGTCCCTCTTGATTTCAAATGAAATTTTGGGTAAACTGAGACATCCAAAAATTGTGGAGGCCCTTTTGCAAATTTGGGGTGCAGTAAACATTATATCAATATATGTAATATAAGAATCTGAACTTTATTCTGACAACCATCATTTGTTGTTATACATACTTAGAAAAGGGTAATCAAATCTCATACTGCAGAACATCACCTAATGGTCACAGGTGTCAAAGCAATTTTCCCAGCAGGTACTGTATTGTCCAGTACGGTAGGAAGCATGTGCAGCATGTGAAAACTAGGAGGCTGGCTGCCTTCCTTTAATGCATGAGGTATCGGCTTCTGATAGAGAAAAAGCTGACTGCTGAGTTTGACAGACCCCATTGGTTTGATTTTGTGGTTTAGCAAATCTTGAGGTCCTATATAATTACACTATGAAATAAGGTGTTTTTAAACATATTCTACTAACTATAATTCTATGATTCTAACTACCATAATACAAATACTAGGATCAGCCTATATTCTGGCAACCCCTAGCTGATGTAACAGCCCCCCAGTGCCATTATCAACAGGCATACTTACCAGCCTGGTGCACAACTACCCCAAAAGTGGAAAAATGCAAAAGCACAAATGCAGTCCCTTTCTTGAGTTGATATCTGAACAACTCAGCAGTAGCTGGGATTTTGGAGCATGGTCTGCTTACAGATAATTCACAGTATAAGAGCTAAACTAACTGAATAAAGTGTTTGTAATTTTTCAGCCAGCTTAACTGAGCAGTAAGTGCAAAAGTTTGTTTTTTATTTTTGAGATCGAGAACAAATAAAGAAAAGGGGAGAAAGTATTTGGTATAAAATGCATCTCAATAATTTCATCAGACATGTTATTAGCTCTCTCATATGTGGACAATTCTGTATCATTAAAGACAATGAGATTATGAATACCTAGCTTTGATTCTCTGGACCTCCTTCTCATCTTCTTTTGTAAAGGGGTGAGAGTTTTACTGACATACCTAGAGACTCAGACATTTAGATGATGGGACATTCCTGAGTTTTGATAAAGCTATCAACTGTCTTCTTCAGCTATCCAGAAATGTTTTCAAGAGGCAGGAGACCAAACAAATTTTATGCCATTTCTTTGCCAAAGGCTACATCTCTTTGAACCAATTATAGAGCATGCACACCTGGCAAAACATCAGAGAATGTAATAAAATGATTACACTGTCTCTTAGAATGGTCTCCAAAGGCCTAACGTGAATTTTTGGCTCCCATCCACAGAAAACACTGAGCACTACCAGGTTTGAATATACCTCTGCCAAGAAAGAGGTGAAAGCAATATTCTACTTAGATGCACCTGGTTTGTCATAGCTTAGAACCAAGAAATGTATTCTATATTTTGTTAACATTTGTTTTTGTATGATGTTGTGCAACTTAATATGACAAGATACATTTGTCTTATCTAGGACATAGCTCATTTTTGAAAACTTTCTTCCTCAGTAATATTTATTGTTAATCTCTCAGTTCCCTTCTCCCACCCAAAAGCCTCTGAAACCTCAATATACTTTCAACTATACAGTGACACTGGCAGACCAGGTGCCAGCTGATGCCAGGCTCCAGGCAGCCTGACCCTGCTTCCTCAGTAATATTAGTTGTTAATCATTCAATTCCCTACTCCCACCCAAAAGCCATTGAAACGTCAGTATACCTTCAATAATCCATTATGAATTCTTTTCTTTTCCTTAACACATACAACGAGCTAAAAAAATAAAACAAATGTTCAAAACCCTGTCTGTTTAATGCTAAGTATTACTTAATACGACATGTATGTTAATCTCTATTTTGGCTTTTCAGTAGGAACCCGGGAATTGCCAGACTGGATTAGACCCAGGGATTTAGCCAGTCCAGTATCCTGTCTCCAAAAGTGGTCCTTATCAGATGCTTCAGAGGAAGGTGCAAGATACACTTTAGTAAGCAGTTATGGGATAACCTGCCCACAGGAAAAAGCATCCTCCCTCCTCCCCCTATAAATAGCTGGCTTATGACCTGAAGCATGAGGGGGTTTTATCACTTTTGTTGCTGTAATCCTTCCTATTGTAATTCTGAATGTTCTTGTTCTTCCTATAATTTCAATCCTTGTGCTGTGACATGACAAGAAAACAACCTCCCTCCCCACAAAACCCCAATAATTGATTCACATTAGAAGAAATGCCACAACTACTATTATTATTGACAACACCTGCATTCTTTGACATGGGCATAGTGGGAAGAAAGACCGAACACACAAGAATGTGGTAATTAGGCCACAATTTAATACAATATGGAAACAATCCAGAAATAACTCCTCTAGTGCAGGTGAACCATCCCTTAGTAATCTGTACCACCAGGGGCCTGCAGGGGGACTGGTACCTCCTCTGCCGTTCCCTTGTAGTAAGATTGGAGAGAGATTGGAGCCCACACCTACCCCACCTTCTTCTGGGGATCCTCTGAATCTCTGGGTTAGTGCGAGGAAGGTGAAAAACCTATCCTGACTGGGACAATCTGGCAGTGATCAGAAAATTCCTTCCCAGTCCCAAAACAGTGACTGGCATAATGCCCACCGTTTAGCCCACAAACTCAGGTTTACCGTAATCCCTTGGAAGGGAGCAGTTGTTCCAAGGTGCAGCATGGCATTGTGGAAAGGAGAAGCATTTTATAAACCTTCTTCTCAAATGTATGGGAGCCAATAAGCTCTGCCTGGCCAATCAGGCCTGATATCAACAAATGCACAGCCGGTGCCAGGTGGCCTTCCCAACCAATAATCTGTTCAGCCTATGAGGATACCAATGCCAGCCAGGAACAGAGGATAGAAATTACTCTGAAGCCCCAGTAGCCCAAACAAAGCTTTCCGCTCTGATAAGACTCTCTCATACTTGCAACATGGAGGTAATATTCAGTTCCTCCTTCTCCTTTTGCCTTCACATAGGGCTGTGATTATCTTGCCATTTCTTTCTCCCCAGTATATCTAATAACAGCCCCTTTTTTACCTGGCATGGTGGCTTAATTGTGTCTCAATTCCTTAATCATCTTCCACCGTGACTATGGCTACTGCCTCCTCCCAATCAACTTGATGACCGCAGTACTTCTCTCCACTCTGCCCAAACTGCTGCTACCAAAATTATCATGCTTGTCCATTCCTTGACTCTTCTGCTTTCTGAATCCCTCCACTAGCTTCTCACCACCCTACATATCAGGTCCAAACTTCTAATTCAAGTTCCTAGACAACTCTCCTTGGCCACTGATCTTGTTTCTTACTGCATTACCACCTTCCCTTAGGCTTCACAACTATCAGCCTCAACACCAACTTTGTTTCCTTCTTACTATTTTAATAATACATAATGGAACAGAAGGAAATCAAAGTCACTGGCAAGTGACAAGTGGTGGTGTCTCTTTTCTGCAAAAGTCTATGGTCTTGACTAGACTAAGGAAATATATATATTGTTATCTCCTTCTCCCAGCCCCGCCCTCATTTTTGTGTGTGTTTGTCCTGTCTGATATGTAGACAGTCTGTTCAGACAGTGCACAGTCATCTTTGTCACTTGTCTCTACAATGCCTTACTCAATGGGATCATGATCCTTGATTGGGCTTCCTAGGTGTTACTGTAACATAATAAATAAGAAGAGGAAGAAGATGGAGGACTTGACTGGCAAATGATTCCTTGGCTATATCAATAACACCTAGATAAAAATGTTATTCAAATATTTTACTCAATGTATAAAAGAGTGCAGCATAAACCAGTACAGAGGAGGAGATGACATTAAAAGCAGTGCTTTGACAAGTACAATTTTAGCACAAAGGAAAAAGGGCAAGAAAGAAACAAGATAAAAGTAAATAATTGACATTAATCCAGAAGAATGTTGGAAGCACACAGCGGGAGCTTATTGGGGTTGGTTGGAAATATATTTGCATTTTACAAACAAGCTGAAGTCATAATATAATTATTTCCCCCCCCCTCATTTCAGGGTTATATGGAATAGTCACTGTTGCAGCTCTGAACATTTCAGTCTGCTCATATATCTTGTTAATACTCTGTGTGATTGTAAAGGTTTTTATTGTTTGTGAGTTTCAAATCACATTTAATAATTTAAAGTGTATCAATTGAAAACGCATGGCAAAATGAACATGAAGGGGACATGGGTGGAAATACAAAATCCTGCAGAGATCTATTATTTGTATTACTGTGGCACCTAAGATCCCTATTCCTGGACCAGGATCCCATTGTGCTATTGATATTAGTGAGATGCTGCACATTACTAAGATTTGAATCTGTTTTCATTCACATTAAGCAGATAAAGTAACCACATAACATAGGATATTGTTGTAAAATCATTTACTTCTCAGAATCAGCAATTCTCATAGCTTCCTTTGTGCCAATTCTCCATGCAGTTGTTTCTTCACTATATCTACAGCCACTATCTACTTGTTTGTCCTTTAAACTGTGAGTTTCTTGAAGCAGTGTTTGGAAAGTGCTGCTACCAGAAATAAATAATAGCTCTTCCTGTTTGCACCTCCATGAAAAGTTTCTCCTTCCTTGATGATAAGGCTAGAGCTGTGCACATAACTAACTTTTTCGGTTTGCTGGTTGAACTGAAAAATGTTTAAAAACTCAGTTTGGATCAACCTGAAACAATTAAAAAAAAATTCAGTGAACTTAAAAAATCAATACAATTTTATTTCAGGTCAAATAAAATGTTTCATTTGATCTGAAATGAAATATTTCATTTGAGGTTTTTAACCATTTAAAATGTTTAAAATGAAAAATCACTTTGAATTGAGCCATGTCATTCAGAAAATGTTGAAATAAAATGTTTTGGTGGGGGGTTGAATTTTTGTTTGCTTGTTTCAGTTGATCTGAACTGGTACTTTATTGGTTTAAAAAAAAAAAAAAGCGTCATCCAAAAAACTTCATCCAGCTCTAGTTAATGCCTTTTTAAAGCTTACAAAGATCTTCATTTAGCCTATTAATCTGTTTTTTTAATTTTAATTCTCATACCCAATGCTTACTTCAAGCCCTTTCTTGATAGGCTATGTGAGAGAGTATTAAATATACTTGAGTATCCTTAAGTTCTGGGTTTTAGTAGTGATGGTTGAGGAGAATGATGTTTCAGTGGTTAAGGTGTTAGCCTGGAACTTCAAAGACCTGGCTTTAGTTCCCTGCTCTGTGACAGACTTCCTGTATCCCTAGCTGAGTCTCTCTGTAACTCAGGGATAATAGAACTGACCTAATACCCAGTGGTTCTGTGAAGCTAAATTACATTAAAGATCACGAGTTGTTTAGATACTAGGGTTGATAGATGGACAGACAGATCAGGTTGTATAAAACCAACTATTTAATGTTCATAAAAATGTCCTGTTGATAGCACTGGAGTGTTTTATTATTCCTGGTACAGCATTTGCAGTGACAGTGCAGTCTTTAAAAAGAACAGGAGTACTCGTGGCACCTTAGAGACTAACAAATTTATTAGAGCATAAGCTTTCATGGGCTACAACCCACTTCTTCGGATGCATATAGAGTGAAACATATATTGAGGAGATATATATACACACATACAGAGAGCATGAACAGGTGGGAGTTGTCTTACCAACTCTGAGAGGCCAATTAAGTAAGAGAAAAAAACTTTTGAAGTGATAATCAAGATAGCTCAGTACAGACAGTTTGATAAGAAGTGTGAGAATACTTACAAGGGGAGATAGATTCAATGTTTGTAATGGCTCAGCCATTCCCAGTCCTTATTCAATCCTGAGTTGATTGTGTCTAGTTTGCATATCAATTCCAGCTCAGCAGTCTCTTGTTGGAGTCTGTTTTTGAAGTTTTTCTGTTGTAAAATAGCCACCCGCAGGTCTGTCATTGAATGGCCAGACAGGTTAAAGTGTTCTCCCACTGGTTTTTGAGTATTATGATTCCTGATGTCAGATTTGTGTCCATTAATTCTTTTGCGTAGAGACTGTCCGGTTTGGCCAATATACAATGTATATATCTCCTCAATATATGTTTCACTCTATATGCATCCGAAGAAGTGGGTTGTAGCCCACGAAAGCTTATGCTCTAATAAATTTGTTAGTCTCTAAGGTGCCACAAGTACTCCTGTTCTTTTTACGGATACAGACTAACACGGCTGCTACTCTGAAACAGTGCAGTCTTTCCCACCAATAGGCCATGAATTGGAGCATTGAATAGTTAGAGGTTAAATTAGGCCCTTTGTTGATTGGCCTTTGTTCAGATTGCTAAGTATGCCAGTTACTGTGATGTGTTTCTGTTTTTGTATATGGAGAATCAGAATGCCAATACTAAATTCATTTCACTTAGATCATTGAACAGTTATCAGATGGTAACAACTTCTGGTCACTACCAATTCAAGTTAGGTCTGGAAGCATGCATGAACTTCTCAATACTGGTCCCAGTCTCCTAGATCACCCAGTCACATTCTAGTTATTAATTAAAACTTCATCACCCCCCAAATTGAAACTTTCCCTGTTTTATTTAATATCCTATCATCCCTTTAAACCATTACAAGTGGTTGATTTAACTTGCTGATGAAGTTAGCTGGGTGGAGACTGGATGGATGTAAACACTTGTTTTAGTTTTCTGTGTGTTGTAGGGATAATACTGGACATGGCATTAAGCCATAATATTTGGCTCTGGATCTGAATTTTTCCAAAGTTCAGGGGTATTCAGATCATCCATCAAGCCCATCACTAATTCATACAGATTGTAAAAACGTCTTGGACAGTAAATAGACTCTTTCTGGTAGCCACATAAGTACGAATGCACAGGATAAACAGGGGTTCATAGCTATCCCAGTCCTCTGTGGCTGAACAGAAATCGATGTGGGGTACTGCATACCTACCATATCTCTGTTCTGATATGACACTTTTCTTTAGCACTTCATTTTCTTGTTGTTTTTGGCATGTGGACAGCAAAATGCTAACAAAACATGGCTTTGTATAAAACCTGACTGTGAACATCTGATTAGTCCTCTCTTAGGCTGAAGTATGTATTTCCATATTTGCTAGTCTGAATGTCAAGTGAATTTATAGAGACAAGGTGGGTGAGGTAATAGCTTTTATTGGACCAACATCTGTTTTGGAGAGAGACTAGCCTTTGAGCTTACACAAAGAGCTCTTCTTCAGGTCTGGGGCCCAGGTCTTCAGGCCCAGACCTGAAGAAGAGCTCCGTGTAGGCTCGAAAGCTTGTCTCTCTCAACAACAAAAGTTGGTCCAATAAAATAAATTGACTCCCCTACCTTGTCTCTCTCTAATATCCTGGGACAGACATAGCTACAGCAACATGGCAAACAAGAATAAAAGGTTAGTGGAAGGAGATAAATTGTGCATATTAGTAGTGATAATAATTTAATGAAAGGCATTTGATGGTAAAATCACTCATGAAGATGTGTTGTAAAGTAAAACTAGGGCAACTAGCAGGCACTGAAGTACTCCATCTGAAATAGTGCTCAGATACTAAACACCTTCACACCTACTGCATGTCATCTTTTAATGCCATTTCAAGTAGTACTGCTTTTTTTGAAATTCATTCATGTGGGAAGGCTATAACAGTGTCAGTCACATGGCTTTGTATGCCCCATCATTATTGAAAAGCTATGATTGAAAAGTTCCATGAATGTACAGACCATGGATCAGCAATCTTTGGCACACGGCCCATCAAGGAAATCCGCTGGCGTGCTGGGACGGTTTGTTTACCTGCAGCATCCGCAGGTTCGGCCAATCGCAGCTCCCACTGGGCGCGGTTCGCTGTTCCAGGCCAATGGAGGCTGGAGGAAGCAGCAGCCAGCACATCCCTCGCACCATGCTGCTTCCCACAGCCCCCATTGGCCTGGAATGGCGTCCCGGCCTGCCAGCGGATTTCCCTGACGGGCCGCGTGCCAAAAGTTGCTGATCCCTGGTAGAGACTATGCAGAATGTGACTATTCATACTGAGAAAGATTTTGGAAACTTCACATAGACCTCGTCTGTACCTGAGAAAACCTGCAACGTGCATAATCCTCATGTACACAATTTGCTCTGATTTCAAGAAGAGGCAAGGTCCACTAGTGAAAATGGTGCAT
Organism: Terrapene triunguis; assembly: GCF_002925995.2. Lineage (NCBI taxonomy): Eukaryota > Metazoa > Chordata > Testudines > Emydidae > Terrapene > Terrapene triunguis. Next base: position 20,662,775 of record NW_020664439.1, read on the forward strand.
TTTCTTACCTATTGTAGGGGATTTCATTAGTGTGGCTATGCCAAAGACTGAAATTATGGCTACTTCCAAGTGTAAAGAAGGCCTTAGTCTTCTCTCAATTAAGAGTTTACATTACTATTAATGATTATAATAATAAAAACCTTTTGGGAAAGTTTTTTTTTTTATTGTGAAAGGGAAGAATGGGATTTAAAAATTTGGAAAAGATTGAAAAAAGAGAGAGTGGATGAATAGGGGCTAATAATTCTGGAGAGAAGACTACAAGAACTGCAGTCCTGGTAAGCTGGGGTGAGGAGCATACTATTACTGCTTTTCTGTAATTTGTCTGGTGATACATATATACCCCAAATCCTTCATTTTAACCATTTCTATGGAACTCTCTTTCAGGAAGCAGGGCCTGCAGCAGGCCCTATCTCCAGGCAACCTAATAAGTGCAGCTTGATTGGCTACCCCACCTTCTCTTGGTTGTGTGAACAGTACATACCTGCATAACCCCCCTAGCATAGGTATAAATAGTAGTGTAGCTGGTGAGCCATGGCTTAAGCATGTGAGGACATGCCTCACGGGTGTGGTTATGGGTGCAAGTACTTTCTATTCCCCCAAGCTGTGCCTTCCTGTCTACTATTTTTAGCAGTGTAGCATCCCGCTGCCTCTCTGATGCTGGAGACTTTCTCCTCCAGGAACAAACTCCCCGCAGCGGGCAAAGGCTCTGGTGGAGGGAGAGGTGAGAAGGCAATGGAGAAAGGCTTCATCAGCTCCCAGCTGCTGGAGCCTTTCCCCACTACCTCCCCTCTGCCAGAGCCTTTCACAGACACGTGTAGCCACACGTTGCAGGGTGGACACAGCTGCTTTTCACAGCAGTGTGTAGCACTGCCATTGGCGGATAATGTAGACTTAGTCCTGGAGTGCTTGCTTTGGTACCCAATTTAAGAACAATGGCAACCTAGTTTAGCAGTGCAGGCTTCCCTTATCTCTAAGCTATATCTGCTTCTCTGGAGTTAAAACACTAAATTCACACCAAACTCCCAACTTTCCCTGGACGCCACTGCTCTCAGTTACCATATTCTGCAGGTCATGAATGAAGTAGCATCTTGATTGTCCTTTTAATATATTATACATCTATTATTCAACTAGAGTGGAGGACTCAGAATATGCAAGAGTTTAGGGAGTCAAAGGAATTTTCAGGTAACTGACTGAACACACTTGGGGAGATGTGATTTTTTTTTTTTTTTTTTTAATAAATAAGATTTTGGAATAATTGAGTTTTGGATGGCCAAGATTTGACTATATATAAAACTGTTAGGTACCTATTGCTTGTTATACTGATTTTTTTCGTAAGTTTAACTTACCTGAAAAACTATTTTACATAGTTTTGATAAATATATTTGAGAATTTTCTATAGCTGAAGACTTGACAATTTTAGCAAAGAAACATGTTTTGTTTAGTTCTATATTGTAGCTTAAAGGTCTTCTGATTGCTGCTGTTCATTGCTGGAAGCAAAAAGTATAGTGGGCAAATACCATATGTTACAATCTTTTCTTGGAAACTTCAAAGTAAGAAAGTATTTTTTTTATTTATAGTACAGGCTGACAGAAGATTGCAGGGATGTAGTAAAGACAGAAACCGTGAACCATCCCCGCAGGTAACAGAGGTCAGTACCTTAACTTTGCACCAACAATTACACCACTGCCTCTGATATTGAACAATAGCTTTGACTTATTTGCTTCCTGTGAAGTATAAAGCCTTGCAAAATGAAAATACATTTGTGAAAATGCTTCACAGATATCTATCATACCTGCAGAGACACGCAGGCTGCAGTTGCTTGAGAAACACATCAAGCATCACAATACTTAGATGTTAATATTACTGCATTTCCTCTTCCTACCAAAAACAGGATTTTGTTTGTCATTAAACAAGATCTATTCCTGTCCATATGCAGCCATAATTACCATGCTAAAATGGACACATGACTACATTTACAGAAACTATTTGTGAGTTTCAATAAACTGAGCTTTAAGAGTGCTTTTCCCCCCCCTTCTATTAGTTAAAGTGACAAATAGGCTATTTCTTACCTGATACAGAGAGGTACAAATAAAAGATCATTCATCATAAGAAGGCAAAGGGTTACCATGTGGTCCTACAGGAAGATGACTAGCCTGTGAAAAATTATACCCCACCAGTAATTCCTTAAACTTGAAATTTCTCCACTAATCCCTTTCTCTTCTCTTCTTTCTCCATTCCTTTTGACTTCAGTGGGCATTTTGCCTGCATAAGAACTGCATAGAAATTGTTCTTACAAGTCTATGGAGGACTGATACCTGATATACAGCACAGTAACTAACCTCAGGAATTCATCATTTACATATGTTATAAAAATTATTCTGCTGTTTGTAATTTGTTATGAATTAAAAAGGGGAAGAGAGAAAAAGAAAGGGAGGTGACATTTTTATTCATTTTTGCACTCCTAATATGTAAAGTTTGTAGTTAATGTTAATGAAATGTATATGCCAACTCTGATCTAGTATATGGGTTATTTTGTATTTTTATATCTGGTGGGATAGATTTTTAAATGATATAGTGCCTGATCCTGCAGTCATTGAGGGTCTACTTGTGGTAGGAAGCACTGCACTCAGTGAGGTTTACAGGAGTGGGCCCTCCCTTTGCATATAAAAACATCTGTGCATAAGACAAACCTATCTTTCAAACAACATTTGCCTTAAACAGGGAGAGCTATGTAATCAGGTGAATCTGTATTTGAATAATAAAAGGATAGAAGCTAAAGGGGGGTAACATAAAATAAATGTCCATGTATGATCTGAATCTGAAATGAACATGTGTTTACAACACTTACGCTACAGACATTCTTTTAAGTTACCAACACTAGGGTTGACCATGACCAGATCACCTTTTTTATTAAAGGTGTTAAATCCTGTCTGCATTAGTGTTTAAGAAAGTATTAGCGAAAACATTTTTAAACGCAACCTATTTTCCTAGTCTAGGGAAGGCGTTCAATGCATTGTGATCCACAAAGGAAGGAAGGAGCTGAAAAATAGGCTGTGCTGAGTCTGCCTCTCTCACTGAGGTGAATCATTGGGAAATCCTCCAAGTGAGATGTTAGAGAGGGAAGATTGATGTCATGCATATAATCTCCATTACTATTGTAGATGACAAGGATTGTTTTCCACTCTTCCAGCTAAAATAAGGTTGGCTAGACAGCAGCAGCAGCTAGGAATCAGAGAAAAGATTAGTGTCATGGTGCAGTACACACTTCAAAAGGGACTAGAACATTTTCAAAAAAGGGGTTTCAATAATCAGTGTGTTGTGTTGTCCATGTTAGAGGAGGACTCCCTTCTGTAATCCTTACTCATGTGAGTAGTCTTAAGCACATGAGTAATCTCAGTGCTTTCATTTGAGCAAGGGTTGCAGGATGGGGATCAAAATCTGAGAAGGGATTATGAAACAGACGGGAGGGTGGGAACAACGGAAAACTTTAACAGCTGTCATTCCTGGAGAAAGAGACTACTATTGCTTTTGATGCAGGCTGCAAAGCTAAGGTTTTATATAGCTAGGGTGACCATCCATCCCGTTTTTAAAGGGACAGTCCCATTTTTGGGGACTTTTTCTTATATAGGTGCCTATTACCCCCCATCCCCGTCCCGTTTTTTCACAGTTGCTATCTGGTAACCCTATATATAGCATATGGATTGCCAATCAAACTGGTAGCTTCTTCCACGTCATCCCACTGGAGGTGCGGGGTTTAACCTATCCCACTAAGTTAGTTGTGGGGTCCACCCATTTTATGGAGTTAATCTTACTGCTTGCAAGAAGTCCTAAACTCAGAAGTAGCTGATGTATGAGATGCATGTTAACCCCATAGTTCACAAGCCTGTCATCCAGACTTAAATTATTTTATCTTATCCAGTGTCATGACCAGAAACCTGTCCCCATCCATGCCTAGAGGGGCGATAGCATGACATATATCATAGCGACATGTGAGCTTTCCTGTAATGCATAATATTTGGTATGAATGAAGCATTTAAGAGGCATTTACCTAGACAGCCGGAAGGAAATAGCAGATGTTAAAAGGCCAATGCTGATAACACCAAAAATGAGACCCAGCATGAGGAATGATAAAAGGAAGCGTGATGTGGTGAGTGACTACAAAATACAGAAAGAGTTAAAGTGTTCCTAGTAAGCTGTAGTAAGAACCAGTACAGAAAACAAGGGCCAGATCCACAGCTGCTGCAAATTACCATAGCTCCATTGAAGTCAGAGCTATGTCAGGTTACAACAGATGAAAGTCCATCCCTACAAGTATAATGTCTGCACGGTCATAAAAAAAAAATTGGCTTCCGTCTTTTATTTTGTTCACCTAACTGATTGGACACTGAACCCTGTAAAGTGGAACCAATAGACAAAGTCATTAAAAAAATCTAGTTCCCTGGTAAATTATAATTTCACTTACTTGTAAATGACAATTACTCTGTAATCATCAGAAACTGTTTTTAAAATTGCAACTGCAGTGATACAGCAAGCAATAACTGATTTAGAAGTACATTAGTTCATATGATCTTTCTCCGAAGATAAAGGTCGTGAGCTGCTCTTTGCGTTCTGGAAAAATTTTAAGACTTAATAAACACTGTTATATGGTGACAGATGGAAATATCCGTGAATTCAGTGAATACCCTATATTTTTTATTTAAAGGGTCTGAAAATCTGTGTCACTGGATTAAAATGTCTGCCAAGTATAAAAGTGCAAAAGGCAAAAGTTTATAGTAGTGCATATGGGGAAATTTCACAAAGTCTAAGGCACTTATCTGTTTCATAATAACTTTAAGCTTGGCATGGAACACCACCATTTCCTTTGTGCAGCCTATTTCAGGGACAATTTTTCTCATCTGAGGTTCAAGTAACAGTACAAATGTGTTATATTCCTTAGAGGTTTTACTTTTTTTTTTTTTTTTTTTAAGTACAATCCATTTGTAGCCTATTATTCAGGTGACTAAGGAAAGCAATTAGGTCATTATATTTCTCAAAGGTTCACCTGTTACTTTGGCACTTTGACGTTAATTGACTAATCGTTAACAATTCATATTGTCTACTAAATTGGGAATTAAATGAATTTGAATCAGCACAAATTGCATTCTTTTATCTTAAAGAAAAAAGTGGCACATGTCCGGACCTGAGAAGTAATGAGTAAGCCTGCAAATTTTTTTGCTCTTCGTCTGGGATCTTTTTATTCTCTGCTATAGAAAACTTACTATTTAGTAATAGGATATAGTTATACGATTCTTGCTGACTTTTGAGTAGTACCAGCACTAAATATAGATAACTGGAAAATATATACATAAGTCACAGTAATGACTAACTTTCTTTTTAAATGCGTAGTGCTAAACATACATAGAAATAAGTATCATGGCTACAGTGCAAATTACCTGTATGGATGAGAACAAGAAAGGATACAAGTACAGTCAGATGGGATGACAACTCAGTCCAACTAGTTTGGGACTAATTTAATGGATAATTCTTTCAATTCTTTTCCAAGATACTATTTAAATATATTTAAGGGAAATTAATGGACCAAGTCACCCCTGCTGTTTTAACTCCATTACAAGAAAAAGAACTAAGGGAAATAATGTAAATATCTGTAAATGATAAAATCTAGAATATAAAAGAAAGAGGAAGATGACTGGAGATAATTATGGTGTGTTAAAAAGGATGAAATGTCCTGCCCCAATTTTTGTTGTTTGGTTTGTTGTGTTTTTTAAATATTTAATAACATTAGGGTAGTATTTTATAACGTTGAGTTTATTAAATAGTGGAATAATTTATCATAGTGGGTTTCTGAGGCACATCAACATTACAGGAATTAAGAAAATAGACTAGATATAAAACTTGGATGATAAGGGTTAAATCCTGAAGTCCCCACACAAGCAAAATTTTATTTGCTTCACTATGGCTAAGGAAAGGATTGAGTGATGAGACCTTTAATAGGGGGGCCATTCTTGTATTACAGTAAAGAAGAGGGACTAGATGACCTAGAAGGTCATTTCCAGCCCAATCATCTATGATTTAGGATGCTAACTGAGCTATTCATCCTCACGGCAGACACGATGCAAATGATGAAAATTTCTTTACATTGTCCCATAAATCAGCTGAACATTGATTTGGAAGGTCCATTTGTCTCAGAATGGATATTGAATTATCTCTTAGGCTAGGTCACCCAATGACCTCTAGAAAGCTCAAAATATCCTGATGTATCCGCTGCACAAGAAGGTTGGTCATGCCCACCATTTCGCAGTGCGGACAATAAAAAATTCACTTGCAGTTTATTCTGAATAAATTTGAATCCGATTCTTAGAGGTGAAAGACTAGTCCCATATCCAGTAAGCCACTCAGTCTTTCTAGGTGGATCTAAATTTTATCATTTAAAGTTACATTTAATTTGGTTGCAACTGTATTCCACACAGACTTAACAAAAATGAAGGGGAAACTTGTGCTCTCTGAATTTTAATTAGCTTTGAAAATCAGTGACTGGAAAAAAAAATTAAAAATCCAGCTACCCAGTAGTCTTATAGTAATAGGTTCCTACCAATAACAATAAAGGAGAAATATCTGCATCAGTAAGAATTTAAAATATTCAGAATAAAAAGCCCGTGGAGCAATTTATCTACGGTAATTATGGGGAACAAAATATTTTACTTAATATTGGCAGATTTGAAAGTTCTCTTTGTTCTAGTATGTGGGAAGAAATTATTTTTGCTAAGACAAGGGGTCACATCCTGTTACAATTAGATTTCAGTGCATTATGCAAAAAAATCACAATTAAAGAGAGTTTAAGAAAGAAATATCCAAAGCAAATGCATGCACTAATTGAAGCAGGGAACAGAACTAAAATATTGGAATCTTCATGCACATACTTGGAAAAGGTAGCACGATTTCATGTTTTATGTCTTGCACATATTCAAAGATAAGGGGCCATTACAATCAATGGAGTTGCTCTATCTTATTACCAGTGTAACAGAGCACAATTTAGCCCTCTTGGCTGCAATGATTTGGTCTTTCTACTGGTTATGGGCCGCATCTTGCTTCTACTGAAGAAGCTGACAAAACTCTCCTTGAATTTAGTGAGAGCAGGATTAGACCTCTACTCTCATTTCTGTGATGACCTGTGACTGTCCAAAAGAAATGGTGGGAAGACACAAGTCCAGCCATCTACCACTAAGTTATTTCCACTGAGTCCTTCCCTAGACCAAGCAAGCCCGCCTTGCCCCTCTTTACCTCACACCCACTCCCTCCATCTTTCCTCTCATAAGCATAAAACCTTGAACGACACCTTCCCATTTCATCCTCCATCCCTCCCTCCATCTCAGGGCACAAATCTATCACCCATTCCCACCCAATTCAGAAATCCATCCATCCACTCCTTTTCACTCCCTCCTGTTTTCCTCCTTGCAGAAACCCCATGCAAATAGGCTTCTGAATGAGAAGAGTCGTGATATGTTTCCCTACCAACTTCCACTGGGCAATCCCTGCATAAACTCACAACTTATATGGCCCAGTTCCTGCCTCTTCTCCTGCGTAAAGAATTTTTAAAAAAAATCTAGTAAATCAGAGTCCATCTCCCAAAACACAGACTCCTATAAATTGAGCCATAGGAGATTCTTGAAAGCTGGACCGCTTCAAAGAAATTTACTGTCAGTCAGAACGGGGAGAGGAAGATTAGCCAGAACTGCAGTATTGTTTGTGTTAATGCGAAGTATGTATGTAAGTGGAGTAAACTTTTCTGAACATGTTGTGTAATGTACTCTAACAGTAAATAGACTGGGAAATAATAGTTTACCTGGGTTATTTATGTCATTGTTTGTGTAGGATGCAGTTGTGAAGCCAATTTAGAAAAGATACTATTGCAAATAAATGAAATAGCAATTTCATTTGATTTAATATTTTGTTTTTGCTATCTTAGTTGTAGTTCTGTGTATCTCTAACTCCTTAGTTATATTTGTAAAATAAATATAGCTTTTAAAAAATTCACACTAAGATTCAAACATTACCCTAAATCAATGTTTGATTTACTATAGTATTTACCCGGTGCTGAATTTTGATACTTTGACTCCTCCTGGGTAGTATTTTACTCTGGAAACAGTTCCATCAAAATCAGTTGGTCTGCTTGTGGAGTGAGGTGTGACAAACTGGGGCTTCTGTCTGTACTACTTCTGTATTGTGAATGCCTTTATGAAATTGTATGTGGACGCACACTGAGGTTGTCATGTCTCTGCCAGGCCAGATAAAATGGTGATTCATCAGCATTCAGTGATGATAAAAACTTGGAACAATGGGTTTGCTGTAGCTAGGAGAAGACACTTCCTCCTCTTGTCTGAAGGGAGGGGTGTGTGTGTAAGAGCAGTGGGGGAAAAAATTACCAAAAGGCAGAACAAAAGAAGCAGGTGAACCCAGCAGAAATCCATAATGGGATTTAGGGGGGGAACTTGGAGGGAGAGCCATTTTGTAGTATATTAAGATGAGGGAGGTTGGAGCAGGGATAAGACAGGTAAGGGACAGGTAAGGGGATGGAGGATCCTGCCTCACTGACTGATGGAACACACATGATTTCCCCCCGCTCCCCATAATGGCTCCCAAAGGAAGAGTGAATCTGTACATTCCTGTGCTTATCTCTTAAGTAAAGAGCATAAAGATACTGGTTGGTGGGTGGGTATGTTCAAGTCCTGGGGAGTCTGAATGGTCAGTACTATGTCCAAAGAGGCTGGATAGGAGGTTCTAACACTTGGGGGGTGCCAGAGATACGGTCTGTGCCTTCCCTGAGAGAGTGACTAGGACCCTGAGGTTGGAGCAGTGGCTGGACTCTGTTCATAATCCAGGAGCTTGAAACACCCCAGGGATCCAGAGCATAGAGGCTTGGGTTCCCCCCACAGCAATCCTAATGGGCGTTGGGAATCGGCACTTGCTTGGATCTATACATAAGATACTACTCAATGTGAAAGATACCACAGTATCTGTGGTAAATTCAAATACCCATGATAGCAAAATGGTTCATGTTTTATATGTTTCCCCCCATATAGTGGCAACCACTATACTCTGTGAATTCTACAACATCAACTATCTTATGTGCTGTCTTACAAAAGAGAACTTTATAAGAAAATGTCTACACTTTTTGGTTAGCTTCAAAATGACTTTTTCAGGAGCTATATTGATGCACTATTTTTTGTTTTAGAAATAATTTAAGTCTTGAGAAATTATAGTTGGCTGGTATTTTGTGCTTGGCAGTTCATAGCCCTGATACCTCTGGGCTTGCTGCATCAGTTACAAATGTAAAAAAATTGCTTGAGTCCCAGCTCCTCTTGTATTACAAATTAAGCACCGGATAACCTCTATCTGTCTGCGAAGGTTCCAAAAACCATCAGCTTTTTTTCTGATTCACATATTGTATCCCTCCACATTCCTGCTTCTAAGCATTTGATCAGCTCATATGAAGAGTATACCTGTAATCAATTTAAAGTTTTCACAAAAATAAGTGAAGGACTAACCTGTGACTGTAAAGAGTAGAAAGTGTTGTACATGATAATGTTTGCTCTGATGTCTGATAGGAGGTGGATTTGTGCTTACCTAATTGGAGTGTGCACTCATGTCATGTGTCAGCAAAAATGATACGTTATTTTATCTTTATCTTAGACTTCTGCAGATATATCTCCACTTGCTTAAGCTGTAAATATAATCTGTTTCTGTGTATGCTTGACCACATGTAATTTTTTTTTAAATCATGAAGCATATAGCAATAGATTACATGGTCCAAAATCCCTGGGCACTGTATAATGTAAATTAACCTTTTATTTGTTTTCAAAATAAATGAGGCAATTACATGCCATTCTTCTATGGTGGAGATCATGTCCTACCTTACAGAGACATGTGCAGGTTGGCCTCCTGAAAAATCAAATGAGGCCTGATCCAAAGCTCACTAAAGTCAATAGAAGAATTTCCACTGACTTCAGTTGGTTTTGGATCATGACCTTATTATATATGATATATAAAAGTGATGCAAATCTTTAATCAAACCATCATGTTAAATAATCAGCAGAGATGATATGCATCTTGATTCACACACAAAGCCAGCTTAAAAGTATTTGAATAAGCAAAACACTAATTTGCAAATAAGCAAGATTATTGGATAGTCATAGACACCTTCCTTAATGGAGACATGGTGTCCAAACTGACTAGTGCTGAACATCTAGTGTTTGCCCCATCCATTACACATCACCATGGTAAGTGTTTAATTGCAGACAGTGTTAATGTTTTGACTGAAAGGTTCCTGTTTAGGTGAAAATTGGGTGGGGAAGGAATGAGCAACCAAAAAAAACCAATATGGTAAAACCAAAATTAATCTAAACCTTTTTTATGAAGTGTGTGTGTGTGTGTGTGTGTGTGTGTGTGTGTGTGTGTGTGTGTGTAAACTATATGTCTGAGAGGGTTTTGTTTGTTTGTGTCTACTGATGAGACCTAATATGGATTTAGCAGTACTAACATGCTTAAATAGTTAGTGCAAAAAAAGTCTATGCAGTACTGATTTAATAATAACTTCATCCCTTTGGGGATATGTAGAGAAACAGAAAAGTATGTTTTTGACTCCAGATAATTTGTGCCTTCTCAGAAATACTGAAGGCTTATATAAATATTTAATGTGAAATAATTAATGCTGTAGAAAATAAATCTTTTTGAAATCAAAAGCTTTTAATACAGCTAATAAGTATTTGTGAGTCAAAGCAAAAGAAAATCTTTTTTATATATATAAAAAAAATCCGGTACAACAAGATTAAATGTATCCCTAATGGGCAGAGCTAACTTTAGGATTTTGGGGGTTCCCCTCTCAAGGTTATCCTTTCAAATTACCATCATCTCACACACATTCGTGCTCCATAAACCCTCTCTATATCTCCTTTATCTACCTTTCCAATTAATGGATAGAACAGATTTAAAAAATTTATTAAAGTTAATGTTTAAAATTAAATATACACAAGTTAAGAGGGAAGATACTGTACATTTGGGGTCAGGCTTGAGTTATGAGGGATTACAGGTATACCACACTGCCAATTAGGTGAACCAGGATATGTGACCTAACAGGTCATTTTCATCCCTATCTTCTTGGGCCTAAAAAATTGGAAATCTCCTTGAGTTAGGCCTCCTCATTCCCCATTTAAGATTTTGGAGATCTCAAATGTGGTTCTGTCCGTGGCTGTTGAATCCAGTGATGTGTTAGTAGAGAAGCCAAGAAAATCATTATCCCATCTAAAGTTATTTCTCTAAAAATTCAACAAACTTTTCAGCCATGAAATTTCTCTCTCCTGTAATTTTCATTTACGTAAAGTGCATCCTACTAGGTGTGCTTATAATTATCCTTATGAAACATTTACTAATCCATTGTTAGATAATGCAACTAACAACTCTCCCAACAAACCAAAGTGTAACCAGGTTCCCTCACTCATGTCCATCCCTAAAAAGAGAGCTTAAGTTTGTTGACTTTAGAGGTCAATTGACTAAGAGTCAAGATCTTACCAATGAGAACATTGGTTGTCTAACTCTCACACATCTAGGGAGTGTTAGCTAGAGAGTTACAGCTAATCTGAGGCCTTGTCTACACTACAGCGTTTTGTTGACAAAAGGTAGCTTTTGTTCACAAAATAGTGGATGCGTACACACTGCGATGCGACTTTTGGTGGCAAAAATGCCCTGTTTTGGCAACAAAATAAAACCAACCCAATGAGAGACACAAGGATTTTTGTGCAAAATTTTTGTTGACAAAGTGTAGATACCACGCTTGATTTTATCACTTTAATTGGGCTTTAGGAGGTGTCCCACAATACCCATTGTGACTGCTCTGGTCAGCAGTTTGAACTACATTACCCTGCAGCCAGGTAAACAACCATCTGCCCCTCCCCCTTAGAAGCCCTGGGAAATTTTGAAATTTCATTTCCTGTTGGCTTGGCATGGAGAGGTCTCATTGTATCTTCCCAGGTGACCATGGTGACTTATCGCAGCAAACACTCTCCCGCTTGGACCACTGTGGAGCTGCTCGATCTGCTCAGTATATGGGGAGAGGAAGCTGTGCAGTCCGAGCTGCACTTGAGCCATCGGAATTTTGATACCTACGGGCAGATTTCTTGAGGCTTCTGCGAAAAGGGCCATGATTGGGACATGCGGAAGTGCGAAGATAAAGGAGTTGAGGCAGGCGTATCATAAGGTAAAGGAGGCAAACTGTCGCTCCAGTGCTTCACCTAAGGCCTGCCGGTTCTATAAGGAGCTGGATGCTATCCTCAGTGGCGACACCACTTCCACCACCAAGAGCCCTGTGGATACTTTGGCGGGCCTGGAGGCAGCGGAAAGAGGACCTAACCCAGAGGACGAAGTCATTGATGAAAAGGTGGAGTTAGACGACAATGTGGAGCTCACAGTGGGGTTGCCCGGTGAGTCAGGCAGCCAGGACCTGTTCACCATTCCGGAGGTGTATAGCCAGTCTCAGCAGTTGCTCTCCGGCGAGCAAGAAGCGGGAGAGGAGATGCCTGGTAAGTGGCTGTGGCTTGTGTAGTGCGAAGGTGGGTTCAGGTTATAGAAATGTACAAGGCTGGCTGAGTTTCTGTGTGCTGGACATTCCCCTGTGCAGCTAATCAGTACGGCGGAACAGGGTGTTAATGCACACCAAGATCTCACGGGAATCCTCCAGAGAGATCTCTAGGAAAGTTTCCTGGAGATATTCAGCAATCCTCTGCCAAACGTTCCTTGGCAGAGCTGCTTTGTTCCTTCCCCCCATGGTAGAAAATTTTCCTGCGCCATTTGGCAATCACTTGTGCAGCATAGGACCAGGGCGGAAGCCACAAGCATGTAGTAGATGTACCCTCACTTCTCTGCTTACTCTCAGCAGTGAGATCTGCTACAATGACCCCTGCCAGTGGAAAAGTGTGGGAGAATTTTAGAATTCAGCTGCACAACCCTTGCAGAATGCTCTTTTCACCGTGTGTGTGTGTGTGTGTGTTGTTTCTTGTGCAATAAAAGTAAAGTTTTTGAATGGTAACTCATCTTTATTTGTTTCCTACAAATTGAGATAGCATACATCATACATACAGAGGCAGCTTAATCATTTGCTTACTGGAATGTAGGGCCCCAAATTTCACCATTACTGCCTAGGAAAACTGCTTGTAATGTAACATTGCAGCACCAATCACAGAGATATACATTATTGGTTCTCATTTTCAAAGTGTTGCCTCAAAGCCTCCCTGATTTGAATTGCCTCCCTCTAGGACTATCTGATAGCCCTGGTATCTGGCTGCTGAAAATCAGCAGCCAAGCAGTCTGCCTCAACACTCCACCCCTGAGCAAACCCTTTCACCCCTAACTTCACAAAGATTATGCAATGTACAACATGCGGCTATGACCATGGGAATATTAACCTCATTGAGGTCTAACCTGCAATAAAGTCATCGCCAGCGCCCCTTTAATCTGCCAAAGGCACATTCCACTGTCATCCGGCACCTATTCAGCCTGTTGTTAACTGCTCTTTACTGCTGTCCCGGTTTCCCGTGTAAGGTTTCATGAGCCAGCACTGTAAGGGGTACGCCGGGTCTCACAGGATCAATATGGGCATTTCAACATCCCCCACTATAATCTTCTGGTCTGGAAAGAAAGTCTCTGCTTGTAGCTTTCTATACAGGCTGGTATTCCTGAAGATGCATGCATCATGCAGCTTCCTGGACCATCCCATACTGATGTCAGTGAAACGCACAGGTGTTATACTTATAAGACGCACACGGGATCTTTATAGGGGAGAAGTTAAAAATGCCGCATTTATTGAGAATACAGCAGTTAGCCTATGCTTTTCAGTTATACACACACACCATGCACCCAGTCCTGCCAGTTGATGTTTATAGTTACTAGTACAGAGTCTGGATCAATCTAGTGGCCAGCCAGATTGGTTGCAGAGGGGAGCCGGGCTCTGTCGGTTGCGATCCGATGCTCCTGGAGTAGTGGCAAGACGAACCCAAAGTCCCATGGCAAAGCACCCTGTTTTTATAGTCTTTTTTTCTCTGTAGAAGAATATGGATTTTGCTGTGTCAGTTTGACTGGTTACTTGTGTTATCTTTTTGATGTAAACATTCCAATACACCTCCGAGAGGGTCATCCTGTCCTGGTTTTGATTTAATCAATTGTCCTGTCCTTAGAGGTGCTAGCCTTCACCTCAGGGTCGTCAATCTGCCCTTCCTTCATTATGGATGTGCGTTGATGGTTCTCTCACTCCTTCTTCCTTGACCATCTGGCTATAACAATGGTCACCTTATCTTTTCCTGATGCATACATTCCTCATTCACACAAACAGTCTTTTACAGAGGCCTTCAGATAGGATAACATTTTGGAAAGGATTATATGGTTACTAACGGGATTACAAAAGAACCTTACACAACTTAGTTTGCAATGCGTAAAAGAAGCAAGACCTTATAATAAATACTGTAATGAAATCTTATCTTAAAACAAAAAGATGACCATAATCAGCCATAAGGACTGTTCTGGTCTGTCCCTGCCTAGGGTCAGTACAGAACTGGCAGTCTGTCAGATGCATTTCTACCAATGTCCCAGAGGGTCATTCCTTTCTGCTATTCAAAAAAGGGTGACTGGTAGGATGAAATCAAATGATCATTCATTCTCATAGTACAATTATAAAATCCTGCCCCTACACAGTACCTGCAAGTACACCATGGAGAAGTACCCCTTTCTATTGATGTACTCCGTCGCAAGATGGTCTGGTGCCAAAATTGGAATATGTGTGCCATCTATCACCCCTCCACAGTTAGGAAAACCCATTTCTGCAAAGCCGTCCACTATTTCACACACATTTCCCAGAGTCACGGTCCTTCGAAGCAGGATGCAATTAATTGCCCTGCACACTTGCATTAACGCAGCCCCAGTGGTCAAATTCCCAACTCCAAATTGATTTGCAACCGACCAGTAGCAGTCTGGAGTCACCAGTTTCCACACAGCGATTGCTACATGCTTCTCTACCAATAGGGCAGCTCTCATTCTGGTGTCTTTGCACCATGGTGCTGGGGCGAGCTCCTCACACAGTTCTAGGAAGATGGCTTTCTGCATCCAAAAGTTCTGTAGCCACTACTCGTCATCCCAGACCTGCATGATGATACGATCCCACCATTCAGTGCCTGAGCCCAAAAGCAGTGGTGAACTGTCTGCAGCTGTTCTGTGAATGCCAAAGCAATCTAAAATTGCTCCTATCCATATCACACAGCATGTCAGACAACTGGGAGTCTTCTTCAGTTAGGAACGTTGTGATTAACTGCACTGCCATCTGTGATGTCTTAATGAGAGCTATCAGAACATAGGAGAGAAGTGCAAGATCCATCCCTTCTCACAAAGATGCACAGCAAACAAAGGCCGTTGAAAAATGCTGCAAAAGAAAGCGGAAGCCCAGGGAATGCTGGGACAGAAAACAATGCATCATGAGACATTGAGCCCTGTCCCAAGATGCGCCACGATCTGCTCCGCCTTCCCACAAGAGCTAGCAGCAGAAGATGTTGAGCTCCTGCATTGTTCACACTGTCAGTGATAGTGCCCCAACTGTGGATGTGCTCTGCCGACAGGGAGCGAGTGTGAACATGCAATACCAATTTTTATTATAGAGCTTTTTGAGTGGCGACATTGATTTGTGGAGTGAAAATCTCTAGAGCAGGCCCCAACAATGAAAGGTTTTATAGATTAAAAGCCAGCACCTAGAACTGTATGCAGTAGCAAAGTGGAAGTCTGTGGTGCACAGGTAAGAGTAGTGTGCAAGTGTACAATCACATTCTGCACTACAGCTAGTAGAATACCAGAAAAAGTTCATCAACTATTTTATTCTATAAATATTAGTTACTTATCCGGCTAATATTATTCAGCAAGCAGCTGTTCTGGTCAAATATTGCAAAAAGTTATTCAGCAGATGAATTATTCAGTGAATAATGGCAAAACTGCTGAATGAGGTATTTAGGAAATGTTTTTACCATTTCTATGCTTTTGGGTTTCATATTGTTATGGAAGGACAATCTGTGGAAATGGTATACCCCCAATGGAAAGACTGCACAGATTGCAGAGTTCAACAAAGCTTTCTCCACTGTCATTCTGTCCTGGGATGCCATGTCTTCCCATAATGTGTTCATATCCAGTATTATCACCAACCTGTGCATTTATATCTCCCATGAGATGCCAGATGAAAGACCATTGCTAAAGAGAAAGATACCACTGCTAACTTATGGAACAGTTTGTGCAGTCATCGTCAGTACCTCTGTGAAGTAGCTGTTTGGGAATTTCTGCTAATGCTATTTATATTGTCTGCAGAAATCTAAAAGAAGCCAATAAACAGCGATATATTTTGGTGGTGGTTGGTATAGAGTGATCCATATTGTTATCTATGATTTCAATTGCTAATTGTATCAGAACTTGACTACCTTGCAGCACTGTTAACCTGTGATATTGCTCCAACAATATCCATATGCTAGTCATATAGTTGGCCTTCTAAAAACCAGCTTCTTGAAGCTACAGTCAATCTTCTCTGAATAAAAGCTGATTAACACATCCTGGAATATGTGTATCACCTTAGCTCCATTTTCAGGAGTCATTTTCATCAGTCATTGTTAAATGTGGCTCACTAACTGTCTTGAAGGTGATAGTGGAGTGAACATAAACATAATTTCAAAATATCACCATGAAGTTCTTCTAAAGTCTGTATCTTCTATTTGAAAAATATCTAAACATCCATAAATTCTCTAGTAATCCTAATTTATCACTTGCTTGCCATAAGTCTGTAGTATGCTGATTAAGCAGTTGACAAGTGGAGGTGGCAGAAGACTGCAAAATTCTTCAAGAACTTTTTTCCCCTAGGTTTTGTTTGCTTTGACCATGTCAATGTCCCATTGAATTTGCTATCAGAGAACATGCTGGTGAATGAGGTGTGGTTGTTGTTGTTGTTGTTTTTTTTAAACACACAATAATTTGGAGAAGGGAGATTCTTTAAACTAATACCTATATTTACTGTAAACAAGGTTACCTATGTATTAATTAATACATGTATGTATTAATCATGTTTTAAAAAATTTCAATCCCCAAACACAAAGTGGATGTAATACCCTGTGACTTAGATGACCAATCATACACCATGAATATGAATAATAAATAGTCAGTGAACCTATGTTGGAAAAATCATGATTAATGACTGAATTCTTAAAATCTATAGGGCTATCTTTAACCAATTATCATCCATAGTCAATGGGGACCATAGCCTGAAAGAAATCTTTGCCATACCCCCTCTTCTGTCTTCCAAATTAACCCTCCAAAATCATCACCAGACACAAGCTTCCCACAGACCAGGACATACCAACTCAAAGTGTCACCAGTCAACAGCTACAATCTGCCAGAATAACAACTGCAAAACCCTTGCTAGGATGATCAATACCCTCCACAATACACCTTTCAAGATCCATGTATCCTACACATACCTGTCACATGTAGTGTACCTCATCCAGTACACTAAAAACCCCAGTAGTTATGTGGATGATATGAGACAATCACTACACATTCAAATGAACTCACACAGAATTGGCTTATTATTACAAATTATTGGCAAATTATTACAATAATTTATAACCCACTAAGCTCCCCACACACACTTTTGTCCTATAATGGCAGAGGTGCATGCACTGGTCACTGCACCTTGAATGATCAATTTCAATACATGTAAACTACTTATGCAAAACAGCTGTTACACCACGAATTTAGCTTTCCCAGAGAAGATGTTTGTGTAAGCTTGAAAGCTTGTATCTCTTTCACCAACAGAAGCTGGTCCAATAAAAGATATTACCACACCCACCTTGTCTCTGATTTGTTCACAGATAGGTCATGAGCAGAAAGATTAAAATGAATCTGTCCTATAAAAGCGGAAAATAAATAATCATTGTAAAGACTTAACTGCAGAGTCTCTGATTCCAATCTCTCCCTTGATATTACACAATCTGTGGTAATATTCTAAAAACGTTATTTTTGTGGGAAGATTATAGTTAAGGCTACGTTTTAGTCATGGGTATATTTAGTAAAAGTCATGGACAGGTCACGGGGCCATAAACAAAAATTCACGGGCCCGTGACCTGTCCATGACTTTTATTAAAACTACCCGTCATGACTAAAACTTGGGTGGGGGTGTCCTGGGGGGGGCGGGGGAGGGGGTTGATCCAGGGTGCCGCGGGTGCTGGGGAGGTGACCGGACCCCTGATGGTACTGGGGGAGGGGAGGACCAGTGGCATGTGGCTCAGGAGCCCCGCTGGTGCTGGGGGAGGAAGGATTGGTGGGGCTGGCAGGGGCTTCCTACCCGGTTCAGCGTCCCTGTAGCTCTTAGATGGTAGAGGCAGGGGCCAGGGCAGGAGCTCCTCCACTGCTCCCGCCACAAGCACTGGCTACCGCAGCTCCCATTGGCTGGGAACTGCAGCCAACGGGAGCTGCAGGAGTGGGGCCTGTGGGCACCGGCAACGTGTGGCGCAGAGACTCCCCCCGCCACTCCGCCGCCTAGGAGCTGCAGGGGGCCCCCCCTCCCCAGGTAAGTGCCCCCCGCACTCCCTAAACTGCTGCACCCTGCCCCTAGCCCCGAGCCCCCTCCCACACACCCAAACTGCTGCTGCTGGCCCAGGGGCTGCCCGGCACAGACAGGCCCTGGGCCAACACCAGCCACTGCAGAAGTCACAGAGGTCATGGAAAGTCACGGAATCCATGACTGCCATGACAGACTCGCAGCCTTAATTATAGTAAAAAAATGTAAAGGCAAAAATGTAAATTATTGCTACGGGTATTACTTAAGGGATAGAGCTTATCCACCATTTCCTTATGGGGTGTGTAGGGTGGAAAGGAAGGTAGATTCTTTGCACTTGCATTCCCCCACCCCTGAAAAAGGGCTCTGGACAGTCTCAGTTGCTGTGGGACCATTTATTCCTTCTGGAATCCTTTGGGCAGCAAGATATCCTAAAGTGGATGGGGAAGATGTGAGGAGCTACCAGAGCATATTTGTCCTCCTATACTAAGCTGAGGATATGGTTGATGGGATTGTGGGAGCAAGTGCCACCTGAAAAAGGAATCTTGAGGTATCTTAAAATTAAATATGCACCTGAAAAATGGATGCCTACACACAGTGGTGCCCAACCTTATTACACAGGTGAGCACCATAAACCTAAGCACAACCTTGTGTGGGTCAAACAGATTCTACATATTTTAATAAGATTTAAATTCACCTGTATTGATTTCAAGTATCAAAGGGGTAGCCGTGTTAGTCTGGATCTGTAAAAGCGGCAAAGAGTCCTGTGGCACCTTATAGACTAACAGACGTAGAGGAGCATGAGCTTTCGTGGGTGAATACCCACTTCTTCGGATGCATATAGTGGAAATTTCCAGAGGCAGGTATAAATATGCAAGCAAGAGTGAGTCAGGCTAGAGATAATGAGGTTAGTTCAATCAGGGAGGATGAGGCCCTCTTCTAGCAGTTGAGGTGTGAACACCAAGGGAGGAGAAACTGCTTTTGTAGTTGGCTAGCCATTCACAGTCTTCGTTTAATCCTGAGCTGATGGTGTCAAATTTGCAGATGAACTGAAGCGCAGCAGTTTCTCTTAGAAGTCTGGTCCTGAAGTCTGCTATTGTGTGTCGAGGGAGGTTGACGTGTTCTCCTACAGGTTTTTATATATTGCCATTCCTAATATCTGATTTGGACACACAATAGCAGATTTAAAGGTAGCCATCCTGCAGCAAAAAAACTTCAGGACCAGACTTCAAAGAGAAACTGCTGAGCTTCAGTTCATCTGCAAATTTGACACCATCAGCTCAGGATTAAACTGAATTGTCGTTGTTCAACTCACTTCCCCAATCCTTCCAAGAAGTCCAAGAGCTCCCTGTGTTGAGTGGGCTGCTCTCAGGTCTCTTGTTACAACCAGCTTTACAAAAGTAAAGCAACTGTTTATATACAGCAGGGATGGCCAACCTGTGGCTCTGGAGCCGCATGCGGCTCTTCAGAAGTTAATATGCGGCTTCTTGTATAGGCACCGACTCCGGGGCTGGAGCTACAGGTGCCAACTTTCCACTGCTCAACCCCAGGCCCCGCCCCCACTCCACCCCTTACCCCAAGGCCCCCGCTCCTTCCTGCCTCCTCCCCTGAGCCTGCTGCACCCTTGCTCCTCCCCCTCCATCCCAGAGCCTCCTGTACACTGCAAAACAGCTGATTGCTGCAGGCAGTAGGCACGGGGAGGGAGGGGGAGTGATGATCAGCAGGGCTGCTGGTGGGCAGGAGGTGCTGGAGGTAGCGGGGGTCTGATGGGGACTGCTGATGTATTACTGTGGCTCTTTGGCAATGTACATTGGTAAATTCTGGCTCCTTCTCAGGCTCAGGTAGGCCACCCCGATACACAGCAATTCTAATCACATATGCATGCGCACGCTGCTGTAGTAGCAATAAAGAGTTAAACATTCCTACAATCTCAAAAAGGAACACATAACTAAAGTCAGGTTGATGCCACCACATGAAAAAAAATAAGTTACCAATGATCCTTTAAATGTGCTTTCCTGAAAGATATGCAGGAATATTTGCTTTGCTGAATTCAACCTATATTCATGATATTCAGCACATTTGTAATTCAGTTTGCACAGCTTGAGTCTTTTATCCTTATGATGATCAATAATCCCAAACTTTGTGATTTCTCATAGTATGCAACTATCTCTGACAGGAAGTGATCAAAAATAGATAGCACTTGACATATCATTCTTTGCATATCATAATTTATTCCATGTAGTATAATATTTGTTGCCTTATTTTCTAAATCTTGTTAAATGCACACAAGTATCCTATTTATCTGCTTTTTCAACTGCTGTGGTACATTAGATAGAGTTCTCCAGTGATCTACTTTTCCCATTTCCATATAGCTGGGTTTCAATGGTATGTGCTGTGTTGTTAATGTGCAGCCAACTTTCAAAAACAGCTAGTATGTTGTTGTCGCACCCCCCCCCAAAATTGGGAGCGCAACCTGAGATACCTTTTTTCACAAAGGAGTTGCTGTTCCTGAATTCCACCCCACACAGGATTAGAAGAGGTTAAGATGGCCAGGCAGGCCAATTAACTCCACAGGCTGCACCTGGAGGAGGAGCCAGGCAGCAGGGAACTAATTAAGAGTAGGCTCAGTTGTGCAGGAACAGGCAGGGCCTATATAACACCCAGTAGCAGGTAACAGCAGGGGGTTACTGGGAAAGGCTATAGGAAAGCAGGCAGCAGTCATTCCTTTGGAAGATGGAGGAGGGTTTGGGGGCTAGTTTGCCCAGAAGAAGGGGAAGAAGTGCAGAGAAACAGGAGTGAGGACTAAGAGAGGAAAGCCCATAACTACGGAGATGAGGGTCCCTGGACTGGAAGCTGGAGTAGAAGGTAGGCCTAGATTTCCCTACTATGGGGAGTGGCACTATGGGGCAGTGAGAGAGAAAATTGCCTAGGACTGCTCTGGAGAAGGGACTTTGCTACCGCAGAAGTGGGGAATACTGAATGAGCTGGTTGGAGGGCTGAGTCACAAAGAGGACACCGCAGTACCCGGGATGGGAGTGGAACGCAGACCTGTGAGAGACAGGGTGATGGGGTGCAAACCGCAGAAGGGGGTATTGACCTCAAGCGCTAATCCCTGGAGTTACCAGGAAGTAGTACCATCCTCACGGTGAGTGGAGCACCCTGTGACACTTTGTGTCTCAAGCTGGACACCAAAAACTGAATCACAAAATCAGTGACCGCTCTTGAAAATTTTGGCCTCAGATAATTTCGTTTCTCTATTTTTCTCATATACAGAATAATGGTTTAATGCTGGATACAAAGACTCCAAATTGACCTGGTTTTGACAGTTTATACTATATAATTCTGAAGCGATATAATTCAAATATTCCCAGCACAATTCATTACCTGCCTAATTAATTGCACTAATGACTTTGGCCAGTGTTTTACATGCTGTAACAGGAGGTTTGATTACAGTAACATTAAACCTAACAGTAGTCTACTCACGTAAAAAGTTCAGAGAGTTTATCCGCAGGTATCTTCCTGCAATGAGTAGCTACCAAAAAAAAAAAAAAAAAAAAAAAAAAAACATTGACAGACTATAAAGAATTCACTCCACTGAAAATTGTGGTTCTAAGAATTTTACATGTTAGATAAATGGAGTTGTCTGCTGCCCATTTGGAGTACTGTTGTCATCCCCTCAACCTCCCTGGGGAGGATACAGCCATAAATGCTTTAGATTATACAATAAACAAAAGGCTTAAATAAATGCAGCCTTAAATATGTACAACAGCAGGTATATTGCCATGATTTATGGTAAACCTTGATGATCCCCTAAAAAGTGAAGGTCTTTGTCAGAAGTATTTTCAGTAACAGTACAAACACAGCAAATGTTGGTATGATTGAAAAATGTATCTGTTCTCTCTGTGCAGAATGCCACTTGATCAAGGCCATTATTATTGCACAGTTTCAGTATACCAAAGCTCACTTTCATAAGTAATGCAGGAGAAAATAAATTTGTTTAGTGTTCAGGTTTTTCAAGTTAACACATAATATTTCATGGGGTTTTGTTGGTTTCTGTTAAAGTGTGTGTGTAGATACACTATCAGTCTTGGGGGGTGGGGGGAATACCTGCATGCAGAGCTTTAAATAACCTGAATCTGTCGATGTATTGTATACTCTTATTTTTTCTCTTATATTGTGCATTAAAGGCCAGATTTGTAAAAGAGGTCAGCACCTAGCAGCTCCTATTCAGAACAATGCTACCCACTGATTTAATGGATGGAAAACTTGCTTGGAGCTGTACAGATTCAGGTTAAAGGAGGCATGTATACAGGGATAGGTATAGGGACATGGGCAAATTGCCCTGTCTGATGTTAAATTTTAATAAAGTTGCAGCCTGCCACTTAAAATCCATCCCTGTATGTGTCCTCATGCAGTTGTGGGTCCTGATCAATGAGAGCTCTGGTTGCTGAGCGCTCTTGAATAACTGGCCATTTCATTTAGGTGCCTAAAGAGTTGGTGAGTCCTAGTGAAAATCTGGCCAAAACACTCTTTTGATTGCTGCAGGGGAAATAATGAAGGGCAAAGTCCAGAAATCTCTTGTAAAGGAAAAGATATGCAAGTTCCTATGACAGATTATTCTAAATGGATGCTTACTTTCTGTAGTTTAGCAGAAGAGAATGAGAAAAGCATTCAGAAAAATGTTGAGTATTGTTTGGTAATTAAGGGTATATCAGGATATTCATCACCTAAACTTCAGATGAAGGATGGTAGGGGAGTGTATCTAGCTAGTGAATGGAACAGGTAGTTTTAATATCTGTTGAGCAGATGAAAACACTTTCAGCAGAGCTGTTATTCCAAATACTGTAGCTGGTGCCTGAAAAGGTGGTGTGTCCTGGCAATTTGACAAAGACTAGGGTGAGTGATAATTTAATCTGCAAATTGAAGAGAAGGTATGAATACTCAGGATTCATAGCTCATTTCCAGATGCCCCAACTATTTATCTATCCAAGTCAATATCCAGAGATGGTTTCATGGTAGCACAAAGGAAAGCAATTTCTATATGATATTTTCTCACTAGATGAAAGCAACATTGGTTTGCATAGGAAGAAAGATTTCCCCATTTTAACATATCTTTGCAATCAGGATAAAAGTTGTGTGAGCAACAGTGGCATGGTCTCTGGTAAGTAACTACATATTAGGGAAGCTGACAGAGTATTATGGTTCTGTTTGATCACATGATGCTATAGCAGATGGAATGTTCCCTTTCGGGTGGCCAGAAGAGAGCCCTAAAGGAGATCTCTTTTCTCTGTTCTGTGGTGTTTGACAATGTGACTGAAGCAGTTACATGTAACCTTATAGATTCCCATATCAGAAAATCAGACACAAATTTACTCTTATAGCTTTCATTTTGTAGAATTAAAAGGATTTTCTGTAGATCAGCATATATGCACATTTTTCTATTTCAGACAGCTCGTTACTTATTTCACTGAAAGTTCAGAGGGTAATGGTTGCTTCAGTCTTCCATTTTATTAGGAATATTCATATAGCAATATAAATATGAATGTCTCTGCATAATGGGGAAAGTCAAACCATAGGATAAAGTCCTACAGTAAATAATTAGTATGGAATAGGTAAAAAGGATGATCGGTAAGGAAAGGAATCATAGCATATGTTTTAAATTATACAGGCTGTACGTACTGTAGTTAAAAAAATAAACTAAGAAAAAACATGACTTTGACTTTAATTTATTTAGGGAAGTTATTAAATATATTCACGCCTGCATAGTAGCTTGATTTCCCCTAGTCTTTTGTTTGCTGATTTGTGCATGCAGAATAGTAGATCACCAGTTTCATTTGTCATTATTATATAGCACTCTCCAGAGTATGTGAATGTGATATCATTATTTGCAAAGCAAGTCCCTAAGTAGGGCTCTATATTTTGTTGAAGCTAATTCATTTTGTTTGACTTTTATATTGGTATAATGGCTTCATACTACATGTAATACAGGGGTTTTTCCTACTTAAATTATTTTTTGTTGTAGTTGTAGGAATTTAGGTGGGAAATGCCAGTTCAGCTCAGTTCCAAGAACTAGCGTTTGCCTGCTACATGTATTGAGCCAGAAATCACATAAGAGCATTCCTGTAAAGAATCTTATTGACCAATGATCTTCCATTATGATAACATGATTAAAAAAGCAAGGCCTCTGCCAGCTGATATAATGCTTACTGAATAGCTTTACATTTTCATAAATGGTTAATGCATGTAGCAGAAGTTTAACATGATCTGATTTATAATAATTGCACTCACTGTAACTTATAGTTTATCGGATATGACTTGTAAATATAATTTTCTTTAACTATAGGATTGTTCTCATTTCATCCCAATAACATACATGACCATTTTGAATTTGTTCTTTTCTAATTGGTATTTGACACTCCATTTTGTGCAATGTCACATTTGGCAAGTCAGTTGAATAACAATAATGAACTTTACAGTTTCTGTCTGACAGTCAAAGTTGTTTGTTTCACTGTTTTTATTTACTTTGAATGACAGGGTGCACAGATAACTTGGAGAGAGTTGGTGGTGCAGATTAGAACATGCTCTATAGACTTGAGACATTTCTACATTTAAAATGGAAAAAAATGCAGACAGATTATAACAGCTGCAACAGCTAGAATGTGATAAGCATTCCTTTGTATGTGAGAAATACAAAAAGAAAAAGAAAGTCATACCCATTCCCTTGATGTGGAATAGGAAATGTGGCCTGTTGTCCTTAAAAAAAATGAACAAACTGAATAAGATCCCACTGGGGCCAAGACTTGATATTTTGATTCAGGGTGATCTAGATGTAACACCAAAAGATTTATTAAGGTCAACAAAGTGAAAATTTGCAGGATTTTGATGATTTATGTGGTGTTTCTTTTGTGGAATTTTCTAAATCTCTGAGATGACAAATTTTTGATTAAGGAACAAGAACTGAACTGCCCCAAATTTTTCAGCTCCTTTCACTACCTGTTTGCATATCTGATTATAGAAACAAGAAGGTAGCAGTTTTTAGCACACTATGGTTGCTTCCAGAAATGGTTGTAAACTTTAAGCAAGTATTATTGAATATTCCTGGAAACTAATTTGGAGTCATCTGATTCTAAGAGTTATACTCCTCCAATCAAAGAATGGAAACATAACTGTGTATGGTGAAGAGGGAGAAACAGTAACAGGAAACTTGGAAATGGCAGAGATG
>NW_020664439.1:20689012-20772487 GCF_002925995.2 Terrapene triunguis
CAGGGAAGATAATGGAGCAAGTAATTAAGGAAATCATCTGCAAACACTTGGAAGGTGGTAAGGTGATAGGGAACAGCCAGCATGGATTTGTAAAGAACAAAACGTGTCAAACCAATCTGATAGCTTTCTTCGATAGGATAACGAGTCTTGTGGATAAGGGAGAAGCTGTGGATGTGGTATACCTAGACTTTAGTAAGGCATTTGATACGGTCTCGCATGATATTCTTATCGACAAACTAGGCAAATACAATTTAGATGGGGCTACTATAAGGTGGGTGCATAACTGGCTGGATAACCGTACTCAGAGAGTTGTTATTAATGGTTCCCGATCCTGCTGGAAAGGCATAACGAGTGGGGTTCCGCAGGGGTCTGTTTTGGGACCGGCTCTGTTCAATATCTTCATTAACGACTTAGATATTGGTATAGAAAGTACGATTATTAAGTTTGCGGATGATACCAAACTGGGAGGGATTGCAACTGCTTTGGAGGACAGGGTCATAATTCAAAATGATCTGGACAAATTGGAGAAATGGTCTGAGTTAAACAGGATGAAGTTTAACAAAGACAAATGCAAAGTGCTCCACTTAGGAAGAAAAAATCAGTTTCACACATACAGAATGGGAAGAGACTGTCTAGGAAGGAGTACGGCAGAAAGGGATCTAGGGGTTATAGTGGACCACAAGCTAAATATGAGTCAACGGTGTGATGCTGTTGCAAAAAAAGCAAACATGATTCTGGGATGTATTAACAGGTGTGTTGTGAGCAAGACACGAGAAGTCATTCTTCCGCTCTACTCTGCTCTGGTTAGGCCTCAGCTGGAGTATTGTGTCCAGTTCTGGGCACCGCATTTCAAAAAAGATGTGGAGAAATTGGAAAGGGTCCAGAGAAGAGCAACAAGAATGATTAAAGGCCTTGAGAACATGACCTATGAAGGAAGGCTGAAAGAATTGGGTTTGTTTAGTTTGGAAAAGAGAAGACTGAGAGGGGACATGATAGCAGTTTTCAGATATTTAAAAGGGTGTCATAAGGAGGAGGGAGAAAACTTGTTCACCTTAGCCTCTAAGGATAGAAGAAGAAGCAATGGGTTTAAACTGCAGCAAGGGAGGTCTAGGTTGGACATTAGGAAAAAGTTCCTAACTGTCAGGGAAGTTAAACACTGGAATAAATTGCCTAGGGAGGTTGTGGAATCTCCATCTCTGGAGATATTTAAGAGTAGGTTAGATAAATGTCTATCAGGGATGGTCTAGACAGTATTTGGTCCTGCCATGCGGGCAGGGGACTGGACTCGATGACCTCTCGAGGTCCCTTCCAGTCCTAGAATCTATGAATCTATGTGTCTAATAGAAACATGCTCAACTAGAAATACTGACCACTTGCAATGAGCTATCCATGAATAAAGTATAGGCCATGAAATTATTCAGTGAGTAATTTATAACAATGGAAAAATGCAGGAAAATCATTCTTTAGGTAATACAGAAATGAAAGAGGTGATTTTTTTTTTAATTTTGTTATGAATTATGCACCTGGGTTTAATCTCCACTACATTTATAGTAAACAACTAGGGAAAAAACATGATCACATTTAAGGAGAATATCTCCTTTGAAGAACTTTCTTATTGTTGTAGGTCAGAAGTGGCTCAGCCATTATGCTTAGTGAAACTTCACATTCAGAAATTCTTTTAGTTTGATGGTTCAAAGACTTTTTTTTTTTTTTTTTATGAAATACCCTCTTTCCCATAAGCGGCTAGGAAACCCTGGTGAAACTCTCCACAATGAATCCTCCTTCCTATTCAGGAAAGATCCTCCTGAAATGTAGAAGGTCAAATGTAACCAAACCATTAGATTTAATGATCTTCAGTTTCTTTTGATTCAAATTCTGAAACTGACTCCTCATGGTCTTTCATGGCAGCAAAGAACCTTTAATTGATTTTGAAACTAGTGGAAGTCTATCTTGAACTAAATTCTGCTGGATGGACATTTGGGAGCTGCAAAACCAAGTGCTGGCAACACTCCTGAGGGAGACACATATCTCTAATCCAAAATTCATTGAAGTTAATGGAAAATCTCCCATCTATTTCAGTGGACCTTAGATCAGTCCCTTATTCCTGACTGCGGGTAATAGACATATTTCTAATTAACATAAATATTCCTTGAGATGAGAATCAAGCCCTCTGTAAATGAGTGGGAAAGGGAGGTGACATGCCAGGGGCAGGAAGGGAAGGGGAGTGGAGTGCAAGGCATACCACTGGATTTCAGTTACTGCAGCCACTGATTGCAGGCAAGCCTGGAGCTGATATAAATAATGCTGGGGGCTGTTTGGGCCCTTGACAACCCATGTTCAGAGGAAAAGTGGTGTAGAGCTACCTTCTTCCTGCATACACTCATAGTGTGGGGATTGAGTCCCTTATCCACTGATGCAAACTAGAACATAGCTGGGCAGGGGACATAGACCAAACCGCAAGGTGCCATGTCCCAATCCTCCTCCTCTAATTACTTTGCCTGTTCTGCACAACCACTGAGAGGTGGAAGATACCCATCCTGTTTGCTATTTCAGCAATGTCAAGAAATCTTGATCACCACAAATGAAAAATTATTTCAGGTTTACATATGAACAGGCTCTGCTCCGGCTCCCGTTGAAGTCAATGGAAGTTTGCTATTGACTTCAATGTGTGATTCATTAATGAGGCAGCTGCCTGCCCAGGTAAGGTGTTCCTGCCCATGGCTGACTGTACTAAAAAATGGAAATGGAGAGGGAACAGAACTAGTTGTGTGCTCCATGAACTTGAGCACTCAACAATGTGTAAGATTTGAATTCAACTGTGAAGTGACCTAGCAGAGAGGCTGCCAGAATTTCTGGAAAAAGATGGGTTGGTTGCATACCAGAGTCCTTAGTTCTGGGTTGGTAGATATGGAACTGATTACAAGTAATCTGGACAATCCTACCCTACCCCAGAAAAGGAGCAGTAAAGGTGGGTCCTCCTGGCCTGCCTAGAAAGACTGCAGGGAAGCAGCCAATCAGAGCTCAGCAGGCTCAGATAAAAGAGCCGCAAGGCCTAAGCTAGTCAGTCTCTGAAGGGAACCAGAGGTGCAAGGAAGATGCTCTTTGCTGGAGTTTAAGGGAGAGCCAGAAGATGGATTCTGGTGACATTAGCACTCTGTGAGGAAGAACTTCAGCCCTGAGATAAGGGTGAAGAGGAAGGGGCTGTGGGAAGTGTCCTAGGGAATAACAGCAGCAGCAACTATTACAGGAAGCAGCATATGGCTACTTGTCACATGGTGCTCTTCTCACTGCCAATCTGATGCCTCCTCCTGGTCAAATAGGGGATTAGCTCTAAAGGTCAATGCCCCCTTCTGTGGCTTGCACACCACCATCATCTCTGGTCTGCAGCTCCTCTCACACCAGAACCCGCAGCATCCTCAACAGTCCTAGGCAGTCTGCCCACTCACTGCCTTGGTGTCATTCCCTCAGTGATGAGTAGGGGAACCTGGACCTATCCACTTCTCCAGGTTCCAGTCCAGGGACCCTCAGCTCACTAATTCAGGGCTTCCTGTCTCTGTCCTCATTGTTCTTTCCCTAGACTGCTTCCTGCACTCTAGTTCCCCTTTTCTCTCTGGTTGTACTAGCTCAAAGACTTCCACCCTCTTCCCAGGGAGTGACTGCCCCTTCCAAGCAACCCCCTGGTACCTGGCTTTATAGGCCCTGCCTGTTCCTGCACAGGTGAGCCTGTTACCTAATTAGCTACCTCCAGCTAAAAGCTCCTCTGCTTGCAGCCTAATTAGCTGATTGGGCCAACCTGCCCCAACCCAGCTCTTATGGGGCTTACCCCATAACATTGCTATTTATAGGGTCCCTAGGTCAGGACCTGGAGTAGTTGGTGGACCTGTTTCCTTCCCTCACCAACAATTGGTAGGATGGCCTAAGTCCCAAGAAGGGGATAAAGCTTGTTTAGAGGCCCAAATGAAGGGCAGGACGTAGTCTTTAGGGAGGAAGTCCTGGGGGCACTACTCTATACCAGGGCAGATACTGACTTAAAGCTAGCCCAGAAGAGGCTGAGGACTGAGACCAGAGATAGGGCTAAAGACATTACCAAGGCCATGGGCACAGGCACTGCTGGACATTTTAGCCTGCAAGGGGTTCCTTCATGAATTTAGATTGTGTGACTTAACCAGAGGGCTGAGCCACTGAAGGCCCACCTGCTGAGATTAACAGCCGACAGGGAGTAGAGAGAGAGAGTGCACGTTCACACCTGACTGACAGAAGGTGCTCCATGAGAGAGTTCCCTATCACGGGTAGCCGAAACAAAACATTGAATGGTGGGGAAACCCTGTTTCATTTCTTTTGAGTGTTATTTTTATTCTTTTTAGTTAAATCTAGCTAAATTTCAAAACTGAAGTGTTTTGAAAAGAAAAATTTGCAATGTTTCACTTAGAAAATGTCAACACAACATTATAACTTTCAGAATGTTATAACTTCTCTCTTCTCTCCCCCCCCCCCCCCCCCGCTCCGGCTAAACCAATTCAATGATTCAATTAATTCAGCCTGAATTTGTGAACAGTTTCATTCCAGCCCCAACTACATTATTGGCAAGTACAGTTTTTGCTGAAATTATTTTGCCCAGCTCTGACAAGGGTAATAGGAAGGGAAAGAGGCTTATTGGAAGGCTTCTGCTAGGGAAGGCACAGTTCTACCAATTCTGAACAGGGGAACATTGAGGATTTGGAAGGGGTGGAAATTGGGCAGGGGTGGAAGGGGCCTGTATCTCATGATCCCAATAAGACATGAGATTTGGGTTCATTCATAAGGTGGGATGAAGTCTGCACCAGCTTTTCCCCACATATTTGATAATTATATATTACTGATTATGGTCAGGTACAGGCTTTCATAGACTTAAGTTTCTCTCCTTGCCCTCATCACCATCCCATTTTTATCTATTTCTCAAAAGAGATAATAGGATCTAAAATAGATACATCTCCACATCCCAATAACTAAATTATAGTCTTGGTTTAAAGATCTCAAGTAATGGAGGATTCACCATGTCCCATGGTAAATTGCTACAGTAGTAATTACTATCACTGTTAAAAATGGGAATATTATTTCCAGTCTGAATGTGTCCATCTTCAACTTCCAGCCATTGAAGCTCATTATGCCTTTCTCTGCTACAGTAAAGAACCATTTGTTATCAGAAATCATCTTCTTGTGTAGGTATTTTTAGACCAAATCTTAACCTTCTCTTTAACAAGCTAAATAGATCAATTTTCTTGATCTATTGACTGCATGCTTTTTAGACCTCATATCAGTCTTGTAGCTCTTTTCTGAGCCACTTACAATTTTCGAACATCCTTTTTGCTGTATGGACATGGTATTTCAGCAACGGTCAACCGTGACACATACTTCTGTTCCTACTTGATATTCCCCTGACTATATATCCAAGAACTGCATTAGCCTACCTCCCCTCTTAGTCACAGCATTGCATTGAGCTCATTCAGTTGGGATTATCCATCCAACCCTTAGACCCTTTTCAGAGTCACTGTTTTCCAGGATACAGTGCCCCCACTCCCAAACCCTGTCGCCTACATTCTTTGCTACATTTATGAACTGATATTTGGCCATATTAAAATGTATGTTTGTTTGTGCCTAGCTCACCCAGAGATCAAGCTCTGTCTGAGAACTGATCCCTGTATAAGTTTATTAGAAACATATCCATTTGATTATTGTACCCCATTAACAATTACACCTTGAGATCTTGTAGCGAGTTTTTAATCCACTTAATACAAAGCTTATTTTTGATGATGGAACCCTGGGGGGAAATACCAAAAGATGCATAAAGACTCCTTCAGAGCTAGTAGACTTTTTTCTTTTCTTTTTTTTTAAGAAGTGGCATTAATATCTTTAGGTTTATCAAATCTTGAGATTTCATAAAATGTTTGAACTTTTATCACAATCTCGTCACTGTACAATGTTTTCCTATTAAGTCACATTGTTCAGCTGAGAGTGTTCTAACTTTACCCCCCTGACAATTTGGCTTTATTAGCTAGAAAAACAATTACACCTCTACCCCAATATAACGCGACGTGATATAACACTAATTCGGATATAATGTGGTAAAGCAGTGCTCCGGGGGGGGGGCAGGGCTGCGCACTCTGGCGGATCAAAGCAAGTTTGATATAACGCGGTTTCACCTATAATGTGGTAAGATATTTTGGCTCCCGAAGACAGTGTTCTATCGAGGTAGAGGTTTATTCTGAAGGTTGACACAACTATATTTCTATCACTGACAATAGTTCTCATTCTACCCTTTGCAGTGTCAAAAATTAATATAATCTTACCAATATATTTCACATAATTTCCCTAGAAATATTTATTTAAATGTGTCCATGATTTTAGCCTCTTTTCCCCCATAATGTAACTAGTGTGAAATGAAACACAATTTTACCCAGTTCATGGACAGAACTAATTCAGACTCTAAAATAATCTAAGCAAACAAATATCACTGAAAATGAAGCATGTATAGTTCAGACAGATTTAAGGATCCATTCTGGATGCAGTTTTATGTCCTGTCCCTGGACTGATTTGAGGCTATGTTTGGCACAGCTCCCTCCAATCCTGGGCCAGTCTCTAAAATGAGTTAATGCATGGCCCCAAGAGAGCTGTTCTGGGAAGAAAACATTTCCGTGCCATCACTTTTTCCCTTGGACATGGGTGCCAAGAAAGCTGTCTCTAAGCCTATAATGTAGCTCTAGGCTACCTGAGAATTCTCCCATGCTGACTTTCCATCATCTGGTAAAACTGGCTTTTTACACTGACACCACTTCCTCCCTCCATGTACGAGACAGCACTGACAAGACTTCACTAGGAATTGCACATATTATTCCTTTTGCAAAGGGGCTTCTCTCCAGGTACCCTGGAGAAATGTTGCCTTCTCCTGCCCTATGCCCAATACTTCCAGCTTGCCTTGTATGGTGCATGTTTGTATGGGATGACTTAGTTGGGAATTGGTCCTGCTTTGAGCAGGGGGTTGGACTAGATGACCTCCTGAGGTCCCTTCCAACCCTGATATTCTATGATTCTATGTCCTATCCCAATGCAGCTCAGGCTCTAAAAATGAGTGAATGAGAAAGAGATACAGTGCAGAAGTCTTTATTCTGGCTTTAATTAGTGTAGAAACCTTCTTGCTATTGCAGCTGCTATATTTCTGAGTAGAGTACACACATACAGCAATGTATTATGATGTGGAATTGCTTCAAGGAGTGCAGCAATCAGAACATTTCCCATGAACTTCACAGTGTGTTTGCATCTGGATTGTTCTCCAGTAGAAAGGTCTTTCCCTTTGAGATACTGAATATATCTTAGCTTGAAATTTGTGACATCTTTTCATAGGGAAAAATTGTTCTAGTAAGTGGAAAAGTTTTAAGTGGAAAACACTTTCCATAAATGACAAGTTATTGGTTATTTTTTCAGTCAAATAGATTGTACAGATATGATTTACCATAATCTCTATTCTTTTGTCAAGTTTAATTGACTCTTCAGACTTGATATTGCAATTGTGGTGTATAAGCAACTCCAATCAAATTCAAAGGGAGTATGCATCTCTAAATAGCTTTCTTCATTAAAATATATCACCAGGGTTACTCATCTGATTAAGATTTTTGTCAATGTAGAGTTGTCCTCTGATTTTACAGGACCAGATTGAGGTACCATCAGTTCTTTAGCATTGTATCCTACTCGATCAGTAGTTGCATTGATTTCTTAGGAAATCTAATTTATTCAAAAAAAAAAAAACCAGGGCCAAATCCCGTTTCATCCTCCAGTCCCATTCAAATCAATGGAACTGCTAAGATATAGTTGAGAAGATATAGTAGAAGTAGCTTTCTAGAAGTAGCTTGCATACTTTATGGACATTGACTTTATTTCTGTTTTATCCAGTCGCCACATTAAGACACTTCTCAGCAGGCTGATTGTTGTAGCACTGTTGAGTAGGGTGGTGGTGGTGGTGTGTTGTGATACTGCACAGCAAGCTAACCTAAGCAAACCATTAATAAAAATCATGGTGGGATTCAAGATTAAAAGTTGCTTTCAATTTTCTAATCACTGGGAGGGCTACTTTCAAATGTGCTGTTTCCTGTAGCAAATGGCAACTCTAGGAACTGTAAATAACAAGAATGTGTTTGATCTGACTGAGAGTTGAACTTTTGCCTTCCCAGTGCAGCATGCATATGCTGAAGATTGTGATTCCCCGAGCATGTTTATTTGCAGATGCTTTTTAACACACTGTAGGAAAATGTTATGCAAGGACAACACTTTGGAGACAGACGGCTTGGCATGATATCTTAGTTGTGATATGTCTTAATCTACTAGTCTTGCCACCAAAGTGGAAAGGAAATTATTTCAAGGAGCTTTGGAGGGGGAAAAAAAAAAGAAAAAAGAAACCTCAAATCTTTTGTACTCTTTGACTTTGATATAGTCATTACATTTGTACTTTGCATTTGCAAGTCCTCTTAAAAAGGACTCAATAATTCCTTTTCAGTTCAGGCCTATCAAATACTGAATATGATTTGTGTAATCTACTGGAGTTCTTTCTGGTTGTTTTAAAATCCTCATTCTAGCACAGCTGACCTGCCTATATGTAGCTTTAATAACTCACATTTTGTAACTAACTAGGACAGAATTATAATAATGCCAGAGTCTATTAAAGTAAAAGGCTATTCTGTTATTACTTGAAGGTCACTGAAATCCTCTACGGTGACATCTGTATTGTCTGTACTTCTAGATTTTCATAGGTACAGAAACAGACATATTATTCATTGAAATTCATTATGAATATTGGAAGAACACTTGTAGAAAATAATTCAAATTTAACAGCTCCATAGGGCACTAACTCTTCATATCACCAGCCCTGTGCAAGTTGGCTGCCTTTTCCCTTTTTGCTGTAAATATGCTTGCTCTTCAGTTTTGCCAGAGGAAATGATGGTAACCTTAGGCAATTATGCTGAAATAACGTGTCAGCTACTCATTATTTCATTTTTAATGTCTTTGTGAATTAAGTGCTTGCAAAGGCACCAGCTTGAGAACTTGAATTTATCCATACAACAGCTACAGCACAGGCAGTGGCTGAGCAAGTTTCCCCACATTGTACACCAGAGTTACATGATCCTGATGTGAAGAGACAAGATCTAAAAGTGAGAGGGAATTCCATTCCCTAGTCCCAGTCAGTCCTTGACCTGTCTTAAAATGCCAGTCAGGGTGACAAATAGTGCCAGCTCTGGGAGAAGTTTTGTTATATGAGCACGTCCTGTATTTACTAGAAGCTGTTCTGAAGCCACAGTGTTTTTTTGAGGGGAGGTGTCTATGTATCAGATGATAAATTCTTACTGACCCAGGCTGGACTGAAACTGGTGACACAGAGGGGAACGATTCTCTATCCTATTGTTAACTCTCTGACCCAACCAGTTCACCTAGGCCACCTTACTAATTATTAAATTATTAAATGTTGAGCATTTGTACAAATATTGACAAATACCCAGCAGCTCCCACTGATAACATTTGCTGAGAATAAGCCCCTGCAGCCAGCGGGAGAAAGAAGACTCTGCTTTCTTTAAGGGTCTCCCCCTTCTCCTTCCCTTCCCCCCTCCTTGTGGGAGGTCAACTTCCTCATAGATTTGGGAGTAGACAGTAGCTGGGTCAGAGGGCATCCTAGCTGATTGGCTAGTCTGAGGGGTACAGCTTCCGATGACTCCCATGCATCCAAAAGGGCATAAAGTGCTTTCCCCAGTTGGTGTGCCATTATATGTCTAGAACAACAGCTAAGATGCTGGAAAGGAAGCAGGATGCAGCACGTATATAAACACAACTGTCAGTGGTTCCAGCCAAGGAAATCCTCTGCACGGTTGCCGCAGAGACAGCTAGGGCAGCAGTGCAGAGTTTGCACAGGATCACAGGGACTTCTATTTGGAACCCTTGCTCTGGGAAAAATGGGAGATGGTGGTGGATGCTGAGCGCTTTTGAAGCACCTCAAGTGGCCTGGTATTCAGAAGAGCTCAGCTCCCCATGTAAAATCTGGTTCTAAAATACTAATGATTAGACATCCAACATACAGCATTTGAATTCAAGGGACTGTGTTTGAATCTGAAGCCCACAAGCAGTTTGAATCTTCATTTGGATCTGTCTGCCAAGCAAAAATAGAGGAAAGCTCAGTAGAACAATAGTTCCTGTGATCTATGTGTCTACCTTTCCTCCCTACTTCCTGCCTCATCCAACCCCGCAGCTTCCCTCACTGTCTAGTCCAGTGCTGCTTAACTGTTCTTAATGGGGAGCTCTGAACACTCATCCCATTGTAGCCTCAGCAGGTGGTCTGGGTGTTCACAGTACATGCATAGAGAGCAGTACATGATTGTACTCTGGCATATGGTGCCATACAAATGTGGATAGTGGGTCCCCACTCTCAAAGTCAGTGTTGTGATCTATATACAGGAAGACAACTGGCTTCTGATAAGGTTGATGTCTGGTTACCATGGTAACTAGAAGTACACTTATTAACCATGTTGGTACAGACCATATCTAGAGACAACTTAATCACTAACTTGTTACAAACTTGGTTGCACAATTTAGTGTGGATGGAACCTAAAAAGCCTTTGCTGCTATGTTGTCATGCACACGCAATTAGAGTGGTAAACTAGGGCAGCTCAGTAATGTAGTCATGGCGCATGTATTGCTTATACTTTGATAGCCCTCTAGCCTTATAATAGGTGTAGCCGTGTTTTCCAGCACACTTTCATTGCTGGGAGGGGCCCGAAGATTCTGAAATGTGCCATTCAACACAGACAAGTGGTCTCTCTGCACCGGCCAAAACACGCTGATCCCAAGTGTGTAAAAAATGTTTGTTTCATACAACCTGAGCTTTATATTTTTGAGCACAATCTACCTGTAGTATGAAAGGCCTTGTGAAAACACTACAATATGGAGAAGGTTTTGCTATTTTAACATGTTTTCCAACACAAAAAAGAAAAAACAAAACAAAGCCCTGACAGTGGCACTCAATGCTGTCAAAAATGTGGTTTGCCCTTTAGATCTCCCCAGGTTGTTGTTGAAAACATCATCGCATCCAAGCTGGCTGACTAATGCTGTCACAATTTTAGAAGCGATCTTTGAGGATCTAGAGAGAAATTTCAAAAGTGCATATGTTAATATATCCTCAAGGTACAGCAACTGGAGAAAGTATATGGTGGTTGTGCAGCTGAAGTTCTATACTTCCCTGATGATTAAACCCCAGAGGCTGAGCTGCTTTTGGAATTGTTACATGATATTATCTTGATAAGTCCTCTCATTGCTTACATATTATTAAACAAACATGGTATCATGAGAATTCTTATACCAAGTAAAAGGAAAATTCTATATTATAGCAGTGCATGAGTACCACTAAAGTTCAGGTTGCATCTGTTTAAAGTGGAAAATTCTAAGTCCTCTAAAATTGACACTCTAAGTTGAATTTCTTTGAAATTCGGTGTGCCTTTTGAGGGTGCAATGTAGGATTAGTGACCGAAATTTGGAGTCACGTCAGCCAGATGTTCTGGAGACACAAGCTTACTAAGTAATAGCCATTTGAAGAAAAATTCTAGATTGTTATTCATGGTGTGGTTTTTTTTGGGGGGGGGGGGGGGGGTTGATCTGATGTAGGTCACAGTGGTCTCAATCTGTCGAGTTATACCTAAGGTAGTGCATGGCACACACTACATCTTTGGGGGACTCAAACTGACAATAGCATTTAAGAAAGTGTGTGTGTGTGTCTGTATTTTTTACAGTTTGCATGCACTGATACAGAAAAACAGACATTTTATGTGCTTTTAAGTTCAGCTCTTGAAAATGCTCTAAAATGCAAATTGTTAACTGTATTGCTTTGAAAGTTGGTGCACCTAATGGGAGTTGGGAGTACTGTTAGTATCCAAATGTGGGGTTCTTTGACCAGGGGTTCCCAAGTTACAGCCCTTTCCTCCCCCAACAAAAGTTTTATTTTTCTGGCTTGTACAGTTAAACTGCGGGATACTAATGACTAGATGAATTCTGGACCTCTTGATCGCTGTGAACTCACCCTTCAATTAGCATAACTAAGTTAATCACACACCTCCACCTAGAACAAAACAAAAGGAATTCTGGACTGAATAGCTGGAGGTTGCTACAACTTGAG
Organism: Terrapene triunguis; assembly: GCF_002925995.2. Classification (NCBI taxonomy): domain Eukaryota; kingdom Metazoa; phylum Chordata; order Testudines; family Emydidae; genus Terrapene; species Terrapene triunguis. Next base: position 20,701,191 of record NW_020664439.1, read on the forward strand.
TCATGGGTGGCATCACATTTTGGGGGAATGTAAGAAAATATTTGGAAGAAAAATCAGACATCAGTGCTTCCTGAGAGGAGTATTAGGGGCAGAGGAGTGAGGGAATAGGGGTAGAGGGGTTATGGTGTGGGGAATAAATGGGGGATGCATGGTAAAGGAGATGAGATATTAGGGCTCCAGTGAGGGAGGCATGGCAGCCCCCCGGCTCTGCCAGTGCATCCCAACCTGCCAATGCAAACACTATCTCTGCCAGGGCAACTCAACACTGCATGAAAGCTAGTAATAAATGTTGGAAGAACATTAATTGGAAAATTTGAGGGTTCATGGATGAACTGAAAATGTGCACTGTATGATATAGAAATATTACAAGCTCTGACCCCTCAATTGGTATGTCTACACTGTTTTAAAACCCAGGGCAGCAAGTCTTGGTGCCCAGTCCTAGAGACTTGGGCTTGTGCTATGGTGCTAAAAATAGCAGTGTAAATATTGTGGCTTGGGCTCTGAATCCTGTCTCCTCCTTGGGCTTCAGAGCCCAAGGTCAGGCTCAAGTCTGAAACTCTACACAGCTGTTTTGAGCACTGTAGTATGAGTCTGAGTCTATAGACCTGGTTCTGAGACTTGCTGCCACCAGTTTTAAAATGCAGTGTAGACATACCTAGTGGTTCTTGGCAATGGGATACCTCTACTGGAGAGGGGTCAGAGGATCATTCTCTCAATCATAAAGTTGTCAGGGTTTTTGTTCCAAACTACTATCTGTAACTTCTCTTGCCAGCCCTACTATAAACTCCACCTTCCAACCATTGCAAAACACAACCAGAAACACTATTCCACAGTTGCCCTTTGCTCCAGGCATTGCATGTGAGTCGGTTATAGGAGGGAGAAAGTAATTGTGATAGAAACATTTATCTGCCAAGGAGAGAAGGTTTCAGGGAGATGCATTCCCTGCTTGTGGTGGGGAGGCCAGGTTGGAGGGGAGAATGCAGTGAATGGGTCAGAGGTATGGCTGGAGACGTGACTGAATCAGAGTGTGTGTATGAGAGACAGAGGCTAGGTCTACACTACAGCGGGGTTCCGACCTAAGATACGCAACTTCAGCTACGTGAATACCGTAGCTGAAGTTGCGTATTTTAGGTCGGCTTACCTGGCGGTGAGGACGGGGGAAAGTCGACCGCTGCCGCCGACTCCGCTGCCGCCTCTTGCCGAGGTGGATTTCCGGAGTCGACGGCAGAGCGATCAGGGATCGATTTTACCGCGTCCTCACGAGACGCGGTGAGTCGATCCCCGATAGACCGATTGCTACCCGCCGGATCGGCGGGTAGTGAAGACATACCCAGAGAGGCTACCAGCTCATATGCTAGTTCTGAGACATATGTACAACTGCTTTAATGACTACTAAATCCTACCAGCAACATGCCTCTTTTCCTGCTTTTAAAAATACTAGGAAATTCAATGGCAAAAAACTACGTTAACACAAAGTTAAGTTTGCTTGATGGCATGTTGTCCTCTTGTGGAACATCTACTGTTGAGCAAAACTAGATGAGGAAATACAGAGCTAAGGGTGTCCATGCAACCTTAACTGTAACTCTATCAGCAGTGTCCAATATGCCCTGTTAACACACATACCTTTACTCTGCCAATCCCACAGTTGCTGAGATCTAAAAACCCTTCACCTCCTTTTACAGTCTATTTACTCTCACAAGTTATTGGGCTTCATACAGGGATAACTGGGTGCAATTTAATGACCTGTGATATACAGGTCAGAGGAGATGATTTAATGATCCCTTCCAGCCTTTCACTCAATGACTCTACAAAGTAATTGTGCATACAAATTAAGTAAACTTTTCTTGTGCACTAAAAACATAGCAGCAGTACTGTGCATGGATAACAATGCCTTTTAGGAGGTCCTTAACCAATGTGCAGTAGATATTTATATTTTATATTCTATGAGCAGTTACTGCACCCACCTGACCAAGGTACAAAATGAGAAATTTCTCCAGTCTGCAGAACCTTCTGTGGATTTTCAGAGGACCAGTGAAAGCATTATGAAGATGAGGTGTTTCTGCATTTGTTACACTTGAGAAATATTCTTCTTCATTGACCCTCAGCAACTCTTCTCACACAGGAAATGCTGATATAATTCTACGTTCCATTAAAATTTCCTCTCACGTGGAAAGCTTTTACTACTGTATATGAAAAACTACAACGGCATACTTGTATGCGCACACACATTGGCAGACACTGGCTCTACATTATCAATGAGTTAGACCTAAGGCTTCGAACCTGGAGTTCTAGAATTATGTTTTGTTTACATTTCTGTAGAAGAACTAGGGCCCAATGAGCTGTTGGGGGCCAACAGCTGCCTCAACATGGATCTGCTGGGAAGAGGGGGTCCAGAGAATCCTTTCTCCAGGTACAAAGAACTCCCAGCTACCATAATACTCTGGCCCCTCTTCCATAAGTGCAAGGAGTGTGGTGCTAGTACTGCAGGCAGAGCTATTTGTCTGGGTTGTGGTTTTACTGTAGTTGTGGTCATACTCCACACAACAGATAAGGACTGCATAAGGTGGAAGAGCAAACCACACCTTTTCCAAAGGAAGCAAGTCCTTTCTGTAAGCATAGGGATTTAGAAGTATTATGCTTTTCTGGCCTCTGCAGGCATCATGCTTTCATCTGATTCTTTCTCCAGTGCTGCGATGGCTGTAAGAGTCATAACTGAGCTTCTAATTATTATCACCAGGCTTTGAGAATGTGGGTTTCAGGTAACTTTCACAGTCTCATTCATATTATTGGAACACCCTGCACTTCCACAAATTGCCATCAGTAATAAATATAACTTTAGAATATTTATATACTTAGAGTTGGTAATCTGTTGAAATCCTCCTTATATAATACTGTGTGTTTGATGATTTTAGTCTACTGATTTAAACAAAAGATGCATTTCATCCCATGCTCTCTTGATGGATTCCTGGGCATTATACCTCATTGTGCTCTTTCTTGCTTTTTAAAAACCTTCACATATTTCTTGCAATATTTCTCTATAAATACTTCGAAGAATAAGAAGTTTGTTTTGTTTATGAATTAATATGTCCAAAAGTGATATCTCATTTCTCCATTACTACTAATACCTCTCCTGTCCAGGGGCAATTTATCCTTTCAAGAAGGCTAACCTTTAAGTATTAATACAAAATTCTGAAGGAAATAATCCTCTTTCATAGTGTCTTTCTTGATCTGCTTCATCCCACAATCTCCTTCTGAAATCAGAAAACCAAGTTTACAGGATGTTTGTGCCATGTTTGTGTGTGCAATATCGGGCACATAGTTTTGTTAAAAGTTGGTTGCCAAATAAAATCTTACTCCTAAACTACACTTCTGACTTTGTTCTCAGGGGCTGGTATGTTTTCAAAGACAATCTGAAAATATATAACATAAGGGTAATCATTACAGTAATTGTCTGTACAGCACCAATGCCAAGGGAGGCAGGTGCAGCTTGTGACAGTGCAATCAAGGCAGAGGTGGAAACAGTAGTGTGGTAAACACTAACAGGAGCACTTTGGCTTTCTTGACCATGGGATGATGATCTTAGAAGAAGGACTGCTGAGCAGAGATGGCATCCATCTATCAAGACAGGGGAAAGGTACCTCCAGATACAGACTGGATTACTTAGTGAGGTGGACTTTAAACTAGGTTTGATGGGGGCAGGAGACAAAAGCCCACAAGTAAGTCCAAAATGTGGAGACCTTGGTGAAGGGTTGAAATCTGAGGGGAACTTGGACAATCACAGAAGGGACAAAGAGACACAAGGAATATAGAGGGGAAATCTAATGAACATCATAGATGTTTGTATATTAACACAAGAAGTATGGGGAATAAACAGGAAGAACTAGAAATACTAGTGAATAATCACAATTATAATTGTCATCACAGAGACTTGGTGGGATAATTCACATGACTGGAATATTGGCATAGAAAGATACAGATTAAGGAAGGACAGGCAGGGAAAAAAGAGAGGAGGTGTTGCTTTGTATATCAAAGATGTATACACTTACACTGAGGTTGAGATAGAAGTGGGAGCAGGGCCAGTGCAAGGAAGTTTCGCACCCTAGGCGAAACTTCCACCTTGCGCACCCCCCACAACCGCTCCCCCCCCCGGGGAGCCGTGCGTTAGCTTCCCCACCCCAGCTCACCTCTGCTCCGCCTCCTCCCCGAGCACGTCGCCCCCGCTCTAATCCTTCTCCCCTCCCCTCCCAGGCTTGCGGTGCCAAACAGCTTTTTGGCACCCCCAAATCTTGGCGCCCTAGGCAACCGCCTAGTTTGCCTTAATGGTAGCACCAGCCCTGAGTGGGAGGCAGACCTGTTGAAAGTCTCTGGGTAGTGTTAAAGGGGATTTTTAAAAAAAGCAAGAGTGATGTCATGATAGGGGTCTAGTATAAACCACCTACCCAGGCAAAAGAGGTGAATGAAGCTTTTTTATAAACTAACAAAATCGTCCAAAACATAAGACTTAATAGTGGTGGGTGACTTCAACTACCCACACATCAGTCGGAAAAATAATACAGCAGGTCAAAGATTATCCAACAAGTTCTTAGAATGCATTGGAGACTTTTTTTTTTATTGCAGAAGTGGGAGGAAGTGACTAGGGGAGAGGCTCTTCTAGACTGGATTTTGATAAACGGAGGAAGTGGTTGAGAATTTAAAGGCAAAAGGAAGCTTTGATGAAAGTGATCATGAAATGATAAAGTTCATAATTCTAAGAACAGTTGGAGGTAAAACAGCAGGATAAAGACAATGCACTACAGGAAGGCAGGCTTTAGCAAATTCAGAGCATTGGTCAGTAAGATCCCATGGGAATATAAACAAAAAAGAGTTCAGGAAAATTGGCAGTTTTTTAAGGAAGGCATTATTAAAGGCACTCAAGAGCAAACTATCCCAATGCATAGGAAAGATAGGAAGTATAAGAGACCATGCTGGATTAACCAGGAGATCATCAATGACCTGAAATTCAAGAGTCATAAAAAAGTGGAAAGTAAGTCAAATGATGTAGGATGAATATCAAAAACAACACAAGCATGTAAGGACAAACTTGGAAAGGCCAAGGCACAAAACAAGATTAAAGTAGCTAAGGAAATAGAGGGTAACAAGAAAACACTTTACAAATACATTAGAAGCATAAGGAAAACCAAGGACTGGGGAGGCCTATTACTCAATGAGGCCTCAATGAGGTTAGCAGTGACTGAATGACTGATATACTGAACATCAGTATAAATGGGGTAGGATCTGAGGCTAAAGTAGGGAAAGAACAAGTTAAGAATTACTTAGACAAATTAGATGTCTTCAAGTTGGTAGGGCCTAACAAAATGTCTTAGAATATTTAAGGAACTGGCTGAAGAGATCTCTGAGCGATTAGTGATTATCTTTGAGAATTCATGAAGGACGGGAAAGATCCCAGAGGACTGGAAAAGGGCAAATAGAGTAGCTATGTATAAGAAGCAATTATTGACAGTTTAACTTTGGTATCCTGAAAGATAATGAAGCAAATAATCAATCAATTTGTAAGTTGCTAGAAGACCAATAATGTGATAAGTAACAGTCAACATGGATTTGTCAAGAACAAACCATTTCAAACCAACCTAATATCCTTCTTTAACAGGGTAACAAGCTTTGTGGATGTGGGGGAAAGCAGTAGATGTGATATATCTTGACTCTAGTAAGGGTTTTGATACTGTCTCACATGAACTTCTCATAAACAAACTAGGCAAATATAGCTTAGATGAACTTACTATAAGGTGTGTTCACAACTGGTTGGAAAACCATATTCAGAGAGTAGTTATCAATGGTTCACAGACAAGCTGGAAGGGCATATTGAGTGGGGTCCCACAGCGATTTGTCCTGGCTCTGTTATAGTGAATCACAAACTAAATGAGACAGCAATGCAACACTGTTGCAAAAAAATATGGGGGAAAAAGCAAACATCATTTTGGGATGTATTAGCAGGAATGTTCTAAGCAAGCCATGAAAAGTAATTCTTCCACTCTACACAGCACTGATAAGGCCTCAGCTGGAATACTGTGTCCATTCTGGGCACCACACTTTGGGAAAGATGTGGACAAATAGGAGACTGTTCAGAGAAGAGCAACAAAAAATGTTTAAAGGTCTAGGAAACATGACCTATGAGGAAACATTGAAAAAATGGGTTTGTTTAGTTTCGAGAAAAGAAGACTCATGGGGTGATGTAACAGTCTTTAAGGTTGTTTTCCTTATCCACTGAGGACAGCAAAAGAAGTAATGGGCTTAAATTTCAGCAAGGGAGATTTAGGATAGACATTAGGAAAAACTTCCTAACAGTAAGAATAGTTAAGCTCTGGAGCAAATTACCTAGGGAAGCTCCCTCATTGGCAGTTTTAAGAACTGGTTAGGCAAACACCTGTCAGGGACGGTATAAATAATACTTAGTCCTGTGTCAATGCAGGGGACTGGACTAGATGACCTATAATGGCTCCTTCCAGTCCTATGAGTCTGTGATTCTATTATTTTCCATTCTTCTATTATCAGCAGGCACTGAGGGCAGAAGTTAGTTAGTTCTAGATTCTGACTAAGAATAATAATTCCATTTCCAGCTCTCCAGTAGCATCAACTGATGGACTTCGACGCTACTGATATGTGTCAGACACACTCACATACTAATCCACAAATACTAACTATATCAATCATTTGTTCTTAGTTAAATGTCAGTGTGATCAGTCTTGATGAGACCAGATCACCTTAGCCTCCTACTACTTCTGGCTTGTGAAAGCTGTAGAAATGTCTTTGTGCCACAGTCACACACTGCGCTATGGTGTGGTAGCACAAATGAGAAATTATTGCAGTCAAATCATGAAAGATTGGTACAGTGGAATTTGGTGGTTAAGGGGTTGAAATGGGCAGTGCAACCGCCTCATGATAGATGTGTCTACTGCTCATTTACATGAAACCGTTAAGAGGTTCATCACAGAATAAAAGACTGACCGTGCAATTGTAATTGACAGGCTGACAGAGTACATGTCTGGGAACTAGAACGGTTTTATGTAAACAAGTCCTTCAAGAGCCATTTTAAGCACCACTGGGCAAGATGTTTGCCTGGTAGTTGCTTTATTTTCTTATATTGACAAAGCAATTAAATGGAGAGGGGTTTTTTGGTGTGGCTTTGTCTTGAGCAGACTGTCACATATCTTTAATATGTTGGTTCAACAAGTGGATTTCTAGTGCCCTGGCTTAGCATTTATTTACTTATTTATTTGCATAGTTCTATCTGCTTAGCTGTGAACAACAGAGTTTGTGGAAATGATGAAATTTCATTCTGGATCAAGCTTGAGAATACTGATGAAAATATTTATTGTTGTGTTTTCCCCCCTTCCCCCTCCCCATGTGGCTTCTGATAGATCTCAAATTGGTGATTTCACGCAGTTCTACTCTGGTGGCATCGAAGACTGCTGAGGTGGAAAGCAGAGAAATCACAGTGATAACTCTATATTCAATTCTAATAAGGAAGAAAATGCTTCCTATGTTGCCTCTGACAGTATGCCCATTTGCTTTATAGACCTAATCTGGAATCTCACAGAGAACACAGAGGTCTGATGATTTTGACCAACTTTAAGAGGACAGGGTAGAGTAAAAGTGTTGCTATATAAAAGTCCTGATTTATTTTGTGTATCATTTTTCTTTTAGTTCCCAAACATCAGTTATTTACCTTTATTCAATAAAAAAATAGAGTAGGAAACTTACTCATTGTTAGCCTAACATCCAACATAAATTTTGCATTTCTTGCAATACAGTTGACTTAATCTGTGTCTACTTTGTAAAATACAATGATGTCCTTTACCATTAATGATGATACCTAGCAACTCTTACTCCGGTTTGTTACATATTGGGTAAGAGAGAATTTGTTTCATATTTATACCAGCTCTGCATCTTGCAACATCTCACCAAGTGGTTTATAGCCCTCATTTATCATCAGCTAGATAGCTTTTAGGTTTAGTCTGCAGTCCCCATTTATTATATTGTGTTTTCTTCTATCCTGCTCTTTTGTCCTGCTTGCATTTCAGCTGTCTGAAAGACAGCTTCTTTATTCTCTCATCTATTACAGTGAAGTTCCACTCTGATTTGATTTAACTCCTTACTGCATAATCTATGCTTTTTAATCTAACATTAGATGCTGCTCTCATAACAAAACAGTCATACTAGATTGCCTGGCCTCCTATATTTTATTGTCTTACCATTATTTAACTACATTTCCAATTTTGCATGATTTCTGAGAGTTTTTTCATTCAGTCATGACTAAGGCTAAGATTTTTACCATGGTTTTTTTTAGGAAAAAGTCACGGACCGGTCATGGGCAATAAACAAAAATTCATGGAAGCTGTGACCTGTCTGTGACTTTTGCTGCTGCGGCTCCATGGTTTCCCCTGCCACCGTGGTGGCTGGGAGCTGTGGGGTTCCCCCTCTGGCTGCAGCAGCTGCTGGAAGCTGCATGGTGACCGTATTTCCCAAAATGAAAATAGGACACCCCCAGCCGCTCGCCAGAGGCATCCCCCTCCCTCTACACAAGGTTGCCCATTGCTGGAACCCTGAGGAGGGCCCCCTCAGGAGTCTGTCACCGGTTGCTGGAACCTTAGAGGGGGCCCGTGTCGCTGCTGTCGCCTGTCACTGGAACCCTGCCAGGGCCCTGCTGGCTGCCAGCTCCGGAGTCCCGCAGCCTTAGGGGCCAAAGCATAGAATGTAACGGAGGTCTCGGTAAGTCACGGATTCCGTGACTTCCATGACCTCCGTGACATAAATGTACCCTTAGTCATGACACATGGATAGCAGACATCTGAATGTATGGCGCTTGTGGTCCATATTTCTTTTCAGAATAAAATTATTTTAACTTAAATTGGGAAATAAACCATTTTTCTCTTAAGCATTTTAAATGTATCTACCTCCATCTTATCACCTCTTATTCATCTTCTTTCTAAACTGTCATAACCTTTTTGATTTCTCATACAGAATTTTTTTGCATTTTCTATTTCCTTTTGGAAATAAAATAATGGTTGCCATGATTTGGGAAATCACCACGTTAATGGAATTTGCATCAATTTATTCTTGATTGGTTGGCTTCTCATATGGAGAGCCCAATTTTAATACCTGGTTGATTGATTGGTAGAAACTAAAAACCTATTTCTGAACATTAAACCCAGATCCAAATCTGAAGTGTAAGGTTGGTCCCTACTGCTATAATGGGCTAAACATCCCCCGCCCCCCCCAAGTTCTAGGTTTTGGAGACCCATATCCAAATTTTATTACTCCTGTCCATCTGTGCTTACTGGGACATACAAATCACTAATCTGTCTTTAAATTAGCATGTAGGCACTTAAATCTCTGCTATAGGAGTCCATATGCAGGGTGCATGGCTTGCTAGATTTCCTGAGTTGGAAATTGGCTACACACTTCTCTTTCTTGCTATTGGTTGATGGTAGAGTAGGACAGAGCTCAGTATGTAAAAATAGTTGAGTTCACATTGTTCTCTGTAGTCATTCCCAATTAGAAGGTGCTGTGATTAGCTGCAGAATGGACGGTAGAGGCGCTCACATTTGGAAAGTGAAGGGCCCAGCCTGGACTAGTGTCATGTTTGTTTAAATGGACATAATGGTACTGCATTGGAGGGAAGGGCTGAAAATATTGGTTTTGTTACTTAACACCTTTTTTTCTGTCTGGGATATAGTGGCCTTTTGCAGAAAAAATACAGAATTATTGGAATTTTCCACCCAATTTGCAAAACCAGTTGACACAACCTGACTTCAGTGACATAAAAATGTTGACATCAGACTAATGATACAGAAAATGCTTATAAATATTATGTTACCTTAAGACTTTTGAGTCTTCAGCCCATTAGATGCACATTTTATATACTAAATGTGCAACTAAAATGTTTTTATTTAGGGCATTTTAATTAACCAATTATTGCCGGCTACAGTTAGATATGTTACACATTGTTTGCACAGAATTTAAGCCCCAATATAAACACTTAGGTTTGTTATCTTTTGGCTGTAAGTGACATCCAGCTTTATGTTTTATGCATTACATATATGATTTTGCTTACGATTTATGACATACAAGATATATTTCCAGGGTTTCATGTACTGTAAATAAATTAAAAAACAGACCTTTCATGAAAGTGCTGCAAAGTAATCGGCTCCAGGAAGGCTAAGAAGCTAAATGGTACTTGGAATACTATAATTAATATTAATCTCTTGCTTGACAGAACAAGTGATTAAAGTACTCCACCTCTTTTACTTGATATACAAATCCAGCTGAATTGTAATATTGTGCAATAAACACGTTATAACAGTTACTGGCTAAATTTTAAGCACCCTGTTTAACAGTAGATGTAGAACGTGAAGGAGATTGAGTGAATGTAATTACAGAAATTCAGTATCTGTTTAAAAACTGTCAGTACTTAGTTTTTACTGGCAAAAATAGAGAAAGGGCATGTGTTGGCATTCTTTCATGTGTTGGCCCTCATAAACAGAGAATTGATCCCTTCTGCAAATTTGACCAACAGATGATTTCCCTCAAACAGTTTAGCAGAGACCAATGTATAGTGCCTGTAGTTCAGACTTTTTTCTTTGGTAACATTATTGGACGGCTGCCCTAATGCCTATTAAAATATGCCCACTCCAGCCTTCCTTCCCTCTCTGTTTCCCAGCAATTCTTCCAGCTTCATCTTACTGCCAGCAGCAACTTTCCATATATCTCTGGCTATTGCTCAGGTTGATTTCTCCCCCCACCCCCTGCCCCTAATGGATAAACTACCAGCTCTAGGCTGCCTCCACCCATGGAAGGTAATGTGTTACTGTCCTCTCCCCAACCATTCTCTGAATATTCAGGTTGCCCAAGAAAGATCCCAACTTCGGAGTGTGGTGTTTGGGAAAATCCTGAAGTGCAAGATTTAAATCCCAGATTGAACCTTCCCCACTCCTAGTTAGTTTTCTTTTGGACCCTTCCCCGCTGCCAGATTCAGGCTTCCCCAGTGCTCTATACCTGCCTCCAGTGTCTCACTCCTGGTTTCAGATTTCTTGGCCAACATTCTGTTCTAGGACACAGAACCATGTCCTTCCTAGCTGCAGTTGCTAAATTAGGTAAAATGCTTTCTTCCCCCCCCCCCCCTCTTCTAACCCTGCTAAAGAGGGGTCCAAACAGGAAACAGACACAGTTAAAGGAGTTGATTTCTATCTCTTGACTGTTGATTTTTGGCTACATCAGAGTTTCTAACAAGAATTTTGTTAAAGGCTGAAACCCTACTTCCAGGACTTTTTTGTCCCATGTCCCTGATTCCACTCAATAATTTATACCTTATCTTTATCCCCAAAGCTAGAAATACATGACACAGACTGAATTTTTCTCCCCAATAAGACTCTGGTTCAAGCCCCTGGTCATAATATAAGTAGAAGTGGATTCTGGGATGACTGAGAATGGATTCTTTGTAAAGTATTGGAATGGCATCAAAAACCCTTAAAGTTCATTTTTAATAAACTTTTTAAAAAGCATATCATACTTTAAATGCAGTTGAATTCTGTGTTAAACATAAATGTTGCACAATGAGGACTGCATATTAGGTACTACATGAGTGATGAGTCATAAACACTTTAAACAATACTATAAAATAATGACAACACATCAGCCATTACGTGTGTCAGTTTATTGATGTGTCAATAGTGGAACAAGTCCTGTAAAACAGACTTAATTTATTTTGCTTCCTCCCAATAACCTCTGAGCTAGCTGTCAATCACAGTTGTTCTTTACACTAGATCATGAGCCTCTTCAGTCTCTTGACAGCTCTTTGCTGCTAACTTCTGCCCCTGCAATCCAGTAGCTAGTTTTATATCTTAATTCTGGTCCTACCTGATGCATCATGTGAACATGGCACCAGCCCGAGTATTGGTCTTCTGTGCATGACAAATGAAAGAGATACTTTATAGTAATGTTCCTAGAACTCTGATACCAGTAGAAATCCTACCAGAATTTTAATCAGCCCGAACCAGAGTCATTCCTGTCCCTAAATAGATCCTTTGAACCAAGCAAATATGTGTGAAGAGTCCAAAATATTAGTAGCTAAATAATCCTCTCTACTGAATCTCATTAATTTGCTTCATTCACTGTGCAGCTCTTCACCCTGCATATATAGGATGGGATTTTCAAAGGTGCTCAATATTGGCTTAACTCACTGAAGTCAATTGTTTTATAAATCAATAATTTCCATGTCAACTGTACTTGGTTTCAAAATAAAATGGGGCTACTCCTACCAGCCTTGCAAATTCAATCTGAGCTCTGAGAGGCACGTTAGGTTCATTCCATCATATCCATATCCACTGATAATTAAGGCTCTCCAAGACTAATTAGACCCTCCGTGCACCTGTTCAATGCATTGTCTTATATGAGTTTGTACAGGAATAACTGATTGGAATTTACTAAACAGTTCTGTTCATGATTTACTTGAAACTTTCTTTCTGTAAGCCATGCTGGCTTTACAGGTACAACAGAATTTTAAAAACTTCATAAATACACCTTTTTACTAAAGTGAGCAGTTATGAATCTGAATATACACAGCAAGCAGAGCTATTGAGTGAGAGATGTCAATTAGATATAATTACTCTTCAGAGCAGAACCCTACTTAAAAATTTCAAAAACAATTTAGATGTAGGGCACCGATCCTACAATATGATGTACTCAGGCAGACCTTTTTGCCTCTGTGGAGTCGCATTGAGAGACTTAGAATGCATTTTCTGAATGTTAACATTTAAAAGGGCAAATTTCCTAAAACACCTTTGTTGCCTGCCTAAAAAGGCCTCGAGATGGCAAACAGGGGTTCATCGCCCGGTGTGCTTGGCACCAATAAAGACACCGAGGGGAGAAAGCAAGCCAAGTTATTTCAGAGCTCTGAAATGGCACTAGGAGACCAGCATGTCTCAAATCCAGTGCAGCACATACAAATAAAATTTTCCCTTTTATATTCCAAGTTGTTTCTGTGCAAGCCTTTGTTCTGTTACTCCCTGTTACCCCTCCCACCCCTCCCTTCTCTAGCAGTTACAATTAGAAAAATTCCCATTCGTCTGCTTATCTTTTGGCCTTGTAAGGCCTGTTTACAGCAGCTGCCTGCTAGAAAAGCTGACCCTTACATTTCTGCTTCAACATGTAAGCAGTTAGCACAGAAGTAGGTGAGAGTTCACAAAATGGAGTCACTGTGGCTCACAGACCCAGAGCAGAAGAGCTTCATCGGCTCTTTGGCCTTCCACTCCCCTGAGTTACCTGGTAGCTATGCCTAGTGACACCAACACCTTTTTAATGTTGTACCTGCATGTTTTTATGTACACAAATTTTCACGTACAAGCTTTCTCAGGCAAAAAAGCCCCATAAACATACAGATTGCTTAAATATTTGTTTAATTACCTGGATTTACACATTTGAACTTTTAAAAACATACATGTGAAATATTGTATATGTGAACATGAATAATTTCTGGTGCAGTATCAGAGGTTGGACTGAGTACCCATGAAACATAGGTCTCAAAGTTTTAGCCAGCTATTACAATGGTTGGGGTTTTGTTTTGATTATAAACCCTGTACTACACTAGCACTGACTGAGACAATTGAATGCCTTTGCTGATATAACAGGGAAAAAATGAGGAAAAAGTCCAAAACGGTAAGGGTTTGGTTATTACGATTATGTGTAAAGCTATATTGCCAGCTGTGTCCTCGTAATGGCATTGTCAGATGGGCCTATGAATAATTTTTAACTTGTATTTGATTTTAACAACAAAGCCTCAGGTGCTGGAAATTTTCTTGCAGTCCTGATGGAATAACACTATCCCTGCCAAAATCAAATGAAAAATAAAAATTTACACTCTGAAAAGAACATTTGTAGCTTTGGTTTGGTTTTTTGTGTTTGTCATTCTGTTTGGTGAGGAGATTTCTGATAACGTTGAACAAATCAGAAGGGCAAATATGCATTGTATCTTTTTTGTCACATAGAGGTTTCCAACTTTTGGTGTGAGAGTCAAAATTTGGAAGCTTGTGTGAGGCCCTCTGAAAATCAAGCTACTTATTAAGGTGCTGACAAGCAGACTTAGTGGCCTAAATCTGAAAACGTTTGCCTTCACCATCATTCTTCATATAAACCTTCTCTGGTATATTTTCTTGACCAGGATGTGATGGAGTGATTAGGTCATTTACCACAATACTTTACTAGGCATGGTGAAATGGGCTTGGGTGAAGCAAGAAGCTTCTCAGAATCCTAAAGTGAATCCAAATCAAAACGTTATTAAGACTTGAAAAAAATTGTTGAATGTTGTTGGTTTTTTTTTAAACTTTATTTGGGTTTTACCACTTTTTGATTAGTGCAGACATTCGCACTTCCAGGTTCTGGCTAAGACCTGAAATAAAAAATTGATATTCCAGGGAAGATATCCTCAGTGGTACTGTTTGACAACTTCAAAACAGGAAGCATTGGAAAACTCATGAGATGAATCCTCTTCTACCTAATTTGCGGGATATAAAAGTTTGTGTTTATCGAAACCTAACACCAAATATTTTGGAGTTTGGATTTAAATGTTACCTTATTTTGGCTTTATTAATATTTTATTTGCAGATTAGGGAATTTATTAATGAATAAGTGTAAAAATAAAAAAAATGCAATGATGGAATATTCCAAGGGAGACAATGCCATAGACTGTGGTAATTGTTTGTTTGTTTGTTTGTTTGTTTGTTTCCCTCTCATGGATCAATGTGATTAGAATAAAAGATCTTCCATTATCGGATGGGAAAATCAGTGCTGATTTAATTCTAACTTCGGTTACAATAGTCATCAGTGAAGTTAAATAAGACACAAGGTCTGCATAAAGGTTACAACAATCACTATTTTCTTCCATATTTCATACATTTCTCAGTTTGTGAAGATGTAGCACATCTATAATATCTTCTTCTAAAACAAAACTTCTCCTTTCAGATGTCCATGCAAGTTTCTCTGCAGCCTGTCCAGGATTTTTGTATACAAAATAATGGAGAATAATATTGCTTATGAATTCTTCCACTTTTTTTCTATGCAACTTTTTAAACAATGGATCATCTGCTGTCTGACAGTGGTAGTTCTCTACCATATCTCAATAACCAGAAGAGGGTTTTTGTTTTTTTCCATTATATCTGATCTCTTCTTCAAAAGCACTTGAGCTATTTTTCTCAAGCCATTTTGTGGCAGAGGGTTTCCTTGAGAGATTTTATAATCTCAAATTTTTATTCCAAAGTATCGAAGTTAGACCTTTCACATACAAGAGTAAAAGGCAAAATTCAGCTTTGAAGTTAACACAAGTGCGACTGCAGGTGTTCTGGCCTCTTCCTGATGTTACGGTGGGTATCCTGTCTGACTCATCTGACCTGCAAATTATCGGAGTGTCTCTCCTTTTTAAAACTTCCTCTAGATAGCTGAAAAGCCTGATCTGTTGGTTGACCTGTTGCTTCTGACATTTGCATGTACTGTTGAAATGTTGTATCTTTTGCCCTGGTTCTCAACTGCTCAGTACCAGGCCTCCAAGGATCCTGTGAAGGTGAGTGAGTGTTGGCTTGATTTCCATTTGTCTGGTTCATAGCACATACAGCCAGTCAGTTTGCTTTATGCCTGGTGATCTGGCATTGGTTTTGGTCATTGCTCACTTTTCCTTAGAAGGGTCTAGGAAAGGTACCATAATTTATCCACCTTCAATTAGTCCTAACAGGTTCCTTCACTGCAAATTCTACCGTAGCCATAAGCAAACACAATTATAACACCTTGTCTCCACATTCTGTCTTTGCTTATTTAGTGGTTCAGCAAAATTATTCAAATTATAACACCAGGCTATGGCTCATTTCAAGCACATGGATCAGGGAAATCTAGCATCTCCAGTGCTGCTAGAATCACCAAAGGGGGAAAGCAATTCCTCTTCAGTTTCAGAAAAATGTGGGATCGTCAAACACTGGAGAGGTAGGATTGGCTTAGTAAGGGATTGTCTACACAACAGTTTTTATATATGTTTGAAACTAGCATGGTTAAAGCAATACAACCCAGTACTGTGGATGAGTTTACAGGTAAAAGCACCTTTATGCCTGTAACTTTATTTCCACAATTTTAGGAGAGTAAATATACAGTACAAGACACATTTTAAACTGGTATAACTAAGTCCACATTAGGGGTTATAATTATATTTGTAAGAAGAAATCACACTCATTACCAAAATATTTAAATTTTATGTTGACCAGGCCTACGAGAGAATTCTAGTACAGTGGATAACCAAAATAACCTCCAGGACAAAGGGAGGATTGAAAGCTGGAAGAACGTTCTACCGCTGGTTTCATCAGACCTTCACCGAAGGTTCCAGGCTTTAATTGTGCTAAAGAAGAAGCAGAACTTGTCAATAGAACTGGGTGGGAAAATTAAAACACATTTTTGGGGGGGGAAAAATGGAAATTTCAAAATGGATTTCGCTTTGAATTGTTTAAGAGAACCCCAATTTTCATTTTTTCCCACAATTGTTATCAAAACATTTATAACTATTCTGATAACATTTTCAATGTTTTTCATTCCCTGAAAATACATTTTTGGTAAACAAAAAATTCAATAACCATTTTGAGGTTTTAATTTTTTTTTCTTTTAAATCACTCTTTCAAAATGAAATATTTTGATGCCAACAATTTTTCATGAAACATTTCTATTTTTAAAAGAAGTGCATTTAATTTAAAAAAGAAGTTCTCACTATAAACATTTCAACTAGCCCCACTTGGCATATAGCTGGGACATGACCAATTTAATTCCCTTTTACACAGATTTTCTCTGGGGAATTTTTACATAGTATGATGCACTCATGAGTTCTACCTGGGCACAACAGCAAGGATACAAGGCTGGAGTTTAATTCGTATATATGTTTGGGTTTCAAACTAAGGCAGAGTATGGATGTTGTTTGATCATTTATCCTTTAGTAATATTCTCACTTGCAATTTGCAAAAGCCTAAGATTAACGGACCATCTGTCTATTTTACTGCAGACAAATATCTGCCTCTCTTTATTGGCAGTAATCTGTGGCAGAAATTCAGCAAATGTGGGCTGCTGTTCTCAATGATTTATTCAGTGCCATTCACGAAAATCTAGCAAAGCCATTCAGAGCATTAAAGTATACTTGAGAAATAGAGGGAAAAAATTATTCAACTCTGCCACTGCTTAAAAATATGGCAGTCATTTCTTTTATATCATAGAATCTGGCCAATTAGCTTTCTGTAGCGCTCAAGGTTTATTAGATATTTCCATCAGCAGTTGCAGGCTCAAGCCCATTTTTAACATATCATTAAGTGAGCCTCTCCATGTGTGCGCCTGGAA
The DNA here is from genome assembly GCF_002925995.2 of Terrapene triunguis. Classification (NCBI taxonomy): domain Eukaryota; kingdom Metazoa; phylum Chordata; order Testudines; family Emydidae; genus Terrapene; species Terrapene triunguis. Next base: position 20,718,597 of record NW_020664439.1, read on the forward strand.
GTAGCGAGATGATTGGAAAGAGTCATCAGTTGTAAATCCCCAGCTTTACTGCCCAGTTTCCTGTTTAATTGCAAACAATTACTTCTTTTTCTATGCCATACAACGAGGTATCCAGAACATGTACAACAGGAAAATATAAGCACCTTAAGAGCATTATACCTTTGAATTCTTGCCATTATCCCGGCTTAAGTGAGAACTCTTTTTTCAAATCCACTTCATATTGATTTTTCTTTTCCTTTTTTTAAAACTATCTATCCCATTTATTTGCCACAATTCTCTTCCCACTTATTTTTCAGATAATACAATCTATTGTTCAGATGCCATTTTTTTTACAGAACTTTCCTGAATCAATGAAATACTTTCAGCCAAAAAAATGTAGATTCAGGTCAACCAAAACATTCTGTCTCTTCAGTAAAAAAAAGAAAAATCTGAAAAAAAACAAAACATTTTGATTGTTTGATTTGAAACAACTTTTTGTTTTGAATTTTACTTCAATTCTATTTTTTTAAAGATTTTAAAAAGCCCAAACCAAACATATTATCTGGGGTTGAAACAAACATTTCAGCCTGAAATGATAACTTTTTTTGATTTGGTGTAAAAAAAAAAAATAATAATAATAATTTGCACAGCTCTGTCCTTCTCTATTTCCAGTGTCCAAACAGTAGCTATTATTTTCCCATATACATAAACTGTTCAGTCTAAAAATCATAAAAATATAACTTTCATTATAAAATTGCTGCCTCAAGACACCACCTAGTTTGTGTGGGTTAAGGCTTCAAATTACCTGGCCTTGAGCTGTCTTGTGGTTAGAGGTTTTTGGCAGCGCAGCCTGTAAAGAGACTTCATTTTTTCAGATAAGTCAATATATTTTTCCTGTTAACTGGTTGTTCACTCTCCTGATGTTTAGGGATCCAGTATTAAGTTTCCATGCCGTTTGTTTTTTGGGGGACCAGTTAATAGATATAATCACCTATAAATAGATATAATTTATAATATCTTTTAAAGTGCCATATTGGTGTGAAGCATTATTATATTCTCATTTAAGTGTTGTTTTCCACTGCCTGAATATGGAGCAAATTTGTCTGACCTTGCTTGAATAACCCACACATCATCTGGGTGTGGGGTTCTGTTCTGTCTAGTGGCACTGAGACCACTTAGAGAGAAGATTAATGAGTCTGCTCTACAGCCTTAGCAATGAGCCATATGGCTTTTAACTCGTACGGTAGAGGCTCATGCACTAAGCTCCATAAGTCCCAGGTTCGATCCTGCCTGCCAACAACCGGGGTCTGTGGGCGTTACACTTGCATGTATCCTATGCTGGAGTTTGGAGCCAATTTATCTAATATCAGAGGGGTAGCCGTGTTAGTCTGGATCTGTAAAAAGCAACAGAGGGTCCTGTGGCACCTTTAAGACTAACAGATGTATTGGAGCATAAGCTTTCGTGGGTGAATGCCCTCTTCGTCAGACACATGCGTCTGACGAAGTGGGCATTCACCCACAAAAGCTTATGCTCCAATACATCTGTTAATTTATCTAATCTTTCTCTTATAGTTGGAGTACAATTCCCAACAGATACGTGGAAAATATCTATCTGTGTGTATGAAATATTTACCTAGAACAAGATGGGCTTGTGTGAGAGCACCATTGCTGCAGATCAGAATGGATTGGCTGTTGTTGCAACTCTCTTACTCTTGTCCTTTACTTTCTACAGATACCTGGCAATGTATGCCTGGAGCAGGATGGAAGGTATTAGAGTTATTCTCAGATCTCACTCTCATCCTGCCAGATTGTTCTCATGACAGTAAATAACATAGGCATTGCTAAGTTCTGTGAGATCATCTTCGTGATGGCTCCAAAAGTAAAATCGGTGTCTCTTTTAGTGCTTTGGATGCCTTTTGGACCATGTAGCTTAAGACGGGATGAAGGGTTTGGGCTATGTGAAGAAACATAGTGAAAATAGTGGCATTGGGGAATTCTGATAGTTCCTTCTAGGGTAGAATATTTATATCTGTATGCATATATAAACATACCTACAAACATATGTACATGCTTGCAGAGATTCTGTAATCAGTTAATACTGCCTGTTAAGTCTGCCTCCCTGCTCAATGGAAGGGAAAGGACGTTTTCCCCAACTCAATGAGGGCCATGAGGGACCCATTTAGTTCGTTATTGTTTCTAAAAAGAAGGGAGGCAAGGACTGCTCTCGCGCTCTCTCTCTCTCTCTCTCTCTCCCTCTCTCTGCCCCCCTTACAATTATTATGGGTGTTTTGGTGAGTTCAGAGTTGGTGTAACGTATATGCTTCTCCTTCATACCTGAAGCATTCTCACTGGTGCCCGTGATGCAAAATTCTTTCACTGAAGAGGGTGCAGGCTGATTCTCCTGTTCATTTGTGTCAGGTCTCCATACAACCACCTCGTCAGAATATAGTATTTTTTTCCCCATTATGGTGCCCTTCTCTAATGAAGCAGCCACTTCAGATTCTTGATGTGAGCCTTGCTGACAACAAATTGGGGAAGGATTTCACCTCCAAATCAAGGAAGTGTGCCATGGTAGGCAATAACGAACTTGATACATTTTTATCTCTGAGTTGTTTTCCTATTAGGCCAAAGTGTCTCCATGGCTTTATGCTCTCAGAAGAAGAATCATGATCCGTGAATATACTTTAACTATTGTGGAATATGTGGCCTTTCCTCCAGAGGCTGAGGATTTCTTATTTCACTTGAAAGGCCAGGAATTTTAGTAAGGTGCAGGTATCTTAGTTTGTAAACCATTGTTCTCCTTAGTTTGTCTAATTATAGCTTATCTTGTGAACAATTTATTGGAACCATCAAAGGCTGGTTACCAAGTTCATATGATTCCAAACACAGTTCTGTAATTAGTCATATAAATAACAAATACAAAACACAGCATCAGAAGGAAAACAAATGCAATCAGAAAATTAAATACAAAGATTTATATTTCCCTTGACAGAAAAACAGCTGCTCTATCTCCATTTAAAAACCTGCTCAAAATCCAAATGAAAGGTAAATTGACTACCGAGAAAATTAAAGGTATAATAAGAATGACATTTTAATATGTATTAGACTTATTTTGTCACCTTAATTGTGGCTGTGTCATCTCACCTTGAAAAGATGTACTTGAAAAGATCCAAAGAATAGCAGTTAACTGATAAGAGATTTGAGCCAATTTATACTGTGGTGGAATTAGAAAGATTAGAAAGATTGTGACTTTAGATTAGAGAGGTGGAGAATGAAGAGTGACATACTGGACGTAAATAAAATGAATGGATTAGTGAAAATTCACTTTTCATCCAGATCCTTGATACCAAAAAACATTTAATTGCATGGATTGATAGTAAATTTAAACCTGATGACAGGAGATTTTTTTTATACTGTTATACACCTCCGGAACTAACAGTCATTGAAAGTAATCCAGACCTATTGTTTAGTGATGCCTACAATAAAAAGGGGGCTAAGTATACAAATGAAGATCCATTTTTTTTTTTTTTTAAGATATGACCTGTAATTTTGTGTTAGCAGAATTTCACACTTTATTTGCAGTCCCAGGTAGGCATTTGTACACTCAAATGTCTGTTGGCGTGGGACAGTGTGTTTTCCCCATGGAAATGCATACTTGTACAAAGTGTGCATGGTCAAATTTAGATGCTGGCTTTGAAGTTGGTTGAAACAGTGGCCTGAGATATGTAGTGTGTTAGAGCTGTGTGAATACCAGAGAAGGGAAAAGCTCTACAAATAGTTATTTGAATTGTTTTAATCAAATTGCTTTAATCATTTTTGTGCCTCTCATCTTTGCTTTCCAGAGATATTCTAATGGATGAATTTTACTGCTAAATATATCCAAAATACAGATTAAAATAAAACATTTTGCATATTCACCAAATGCAAATGTCAAATTACAACTAATTAACAATAATGTAAATTTCTAATTGAATACTAAATTGTAAAATTTAAAATTCCACATTCATCTTGTTGATCGTTAGTTACGTAAGTCATCCAAATGGGGGCAAACTGTTCCACTTATTTGATGATGTTGTCCAACCCAGAACAAGTTTGGGCCCTGATCCTACAAATTCCAATGCATATGATTACATTTATGCATGAATAGTTACACTGAGCTCAATGGAACTTCTCTCAGGATTAGAGCCTTAGAATATTTACAATAAACTGTTCATGAAGAATCTGCAGGCAAAAAATTTCTGTTGAAGAAATTTGTGGCTAATTTGAAATATTCAGTTCATTCAATAATGTTGCAATTTATTAATTTTACCTCTTTTTGTTAGTTGGATATAAATCAAATACATTATCTATTATGAATGATTTGCCCAGCTCTAAATAATAGCTAAACTAACCAGAGATGCTAATTAAAAATATACATTAAACTTGCCTTCCTCTATAAATGACAAACAAAACAAAGAAAAGAAAAAACATTGAGGAGTCCTTGTGGCACCTTAGAGACTAACAAATTTATTTGGGCATAAGTTTTGTGGGCTAGAACCCACTTCATGAGATGCATGAAGTGAAAAATACAGGAGCAGGTATAAATGCATGAAAGGATGGGGGTTGCTTTACCAAGTGTGAGGTCAGTCTAACGAGAGAAATCAATTAACAGCAGGATACCAAGGGAGGAAAAATCTCTTTTGAAGTGATAAGAGAGTGGCCCATTACAGACAGTTGACAAGAAGGTGTGAGTAACAGTAGGGAGAAATTAGTATTGGGGAAATTAAGTTTAGGTTTTGTAATTAGCCAACCACTCCCAGTCTTCATTCAGGCCTAATTTGATGGTATCCAGTGTGCAAATTAATTCCAGTTCTGCAGCTTCATGTTGGAGTCTGTTTTTGAAGTATTTTTTGTTGAAGAATTGCCTATACCTGCTCCTGTATTTTTCACTTCATCAGATGCATGAAGTGCGTTCTAGCCCACAAAAGCTTATGCCCAAATTCATTTGTTAGTCTCCAAGGTGCCACAAGTACTCCTCATTGTTTTTGCTGATACAGACTAACGCAGCTACCACTCTGAAAGAAAAGAAAGTACTTCTTCACATAACACACAGTCAACCTGTGGAACTTGTTGCCAGTGAATGTTGTGAAGTCCAAACTATAATTGGGTTAAAAAAAGAATTAGATAAATTCATGGAGAATAGGTCTATCAATGGCTATTAGCCAAGATGGTCAGGGATCTAACCCCATGTTCTGGGTGGCCTGAAGCCTCTGACAGCAGTCCCCTGTTGTCCCATTCCAGCATCTTGATCATTTAATAATGACTGTGTTCTGTTCTTTCCCTGTGAAGTATCTGGCATTGGCCACTGTTGGAAGACAGGATACTGGGCTAGATGGACCATTGGTCTGACCAAGTATGGCAATTCTTATTTAGTGATGCAATATGGGAACTGGGGGACAGATTTTTGCATAGTTTGACTGTGTACAGTTTTGGGAACTTTTGTGTTTGTTTTTTTTTTTGCTTTGAGAGCATAAAACTGACCTGTTTATAGTTGAATGTACAGCCTAATTCTCTAATCATATAAAGGCTTAACTACATGCCATACACTGAGTAGTCCCATTGAAGTTAGTGAATTTGGTCCTAATTATTTGCTACAACTTTAAACATAAATAAATGACAAGTTAAAATTATATTGTAACTTATAATAGTGCAAATATACATATTTTATATCTTCTCAATTAAAATTCATCAATTTTTAGATGTATTTAAAGGTGAGGCATTGGTTTGATAAATGGATTAATGACTAACTGTAGATCCCTTGAGACCTAAATTGTTTTCATAAATCAGAAACATGTCTAAATAAGAAGGAAAAGTGAAAGGCTTTATTGATAACCTCAAGTTTTTTTAATTTAGTCTTGGATCTCCTGACATCTACTTATTAGATGTCACCAGTGTGCAAACTCAATGTTCTTTTAGGCCTTTAAAAAGAAGTTTACAAACTTGTCTGTTGTCCAAATTGTTCAGTAAATGAGATGAGAGATAATTAATATTGAAATTTTCCATAGAAATGTCAGAGAAAACTAATAAAAAAATAAGACTAACATTATGCAATATCCATGGCCCTTTCAGTAAGCAAAATTAGTCGTATGAACATTCTGAAAAAGGAACTTCAGTTTAAAAGAGGCAATTGCAGATGAGCACTTGAGGCTTGGGGCTTGAGAGAGGAATTTTGAATCATTATAATGACATAGTGGACTATGGAAACCCTTGCTACTTTGGCCACTGGTTAAATTTGGCTCAGATTAAATTATTGTAGATACAGAACCCAATCACGTGAGATTTCAAAACACTGGGAACTAGGGCACTTGGTACTACTCATAATTGAGTCCACAGTGACTCAGACTTATTACATTCGTTTTTGCCTTTGGATTGCCTTTCTTCAGTCATCCCCCATAGGTCATGTGTCTAGACCAGGGGTCAGCAACGTTTGGCACGCGGCTCACCAGGGTAAGCACCCTGGCGGGCCGGGCCAGTTTATTTACCTGCTGACATGGCAGGTTCGGCCGATTGCGGCCCCCACTGGCCGCGGTTCACCGTCCCGGGCCAATGGGGGCGGCGGGAAGCGGTGCGGGCGAGGGATGTGCTGGCCGCGGCTTCCCGCCACCTCCATTGGCCCGGGATGGCGAACTGTGGCCAGTGGGGTCCGCGATCGGCTGTACTTGCTGCGTCAGCAGGTAAATAAACTGGCCTGGCCCGCCAGGGTGCTTACCCTGGCAAGTTTGCGTGCCAAACGTTGCCGACCCCTGGTCTAGACCTTTAATCATTTTTGTTGCTCGCCTCTAGACTTCCTCCAGTTTGTCCATATCCTTCCTGAAGTGTGGTGCCCAGAACTGAACACAGTACTCCGGATGAGTTACTTTGCTAAAGACCACAACTTGTGTCCCTAAACTCCATCACTGGTAAATGGAGTGGCAGCTCTATCTGGTGATTTTTATTTTTTTTTTACCCTAGTTTACATAGGTTTGCCAGCAAAGCAAGAAGAAGGATAACAATGTATCAGAAAAGGGAGCTATCAAGAAAGAATGAAACTGGTTTGACTCTTAGGCTATATCTACATTTGAGCTAGGAGTTGTGATTCCTGGCTGGCGTAGACTTACCGGCATTAACTGTGCTTAAGCTAGCATCTAAAAGTAGCAGTGTGGCCAGGGCAGCTTGGACAGTGGCTTAGGCTAGTCACCTGAGTACGTACGCAGCGGGTCAGGTCAGGTGGGATTGTACTCAGCGCGGCTAGCCTGATGGTCACCTGTGTCACCACAGGCATGCTGTTGTGTATAGGTGCTAGCTCGAGCACAGCTAGTGAAGGTATGTGTACACTAGCTGGGAATCTCGCCTCAAATGTGTGATTTCGCTCAAACCAGCTCAAATGTAGATCTATCATACATTATAACTGAAGCGCTCTGCAGAAAACAATCCTTTCCATGGGCCAGTCAGTTGTTTGAGTATAAGGAGATAATTCTTAGCAATGACAGATGAGACAGAAGATGCAGAATAATACATGTAGGGACTCTAGAGATGCAAACTCACAGTTATAGAAGATAAGTCGCAACTGGATGCCTTACTAAAAGATATGCTATAGCTCAAACAGACATTGTGGGTCTTCTGCACAAATTATTGGATGAGGTTCAAAGACTTATGTTATGTAGGATGTCAGACTAGGTGATCGTAATGGCCTCTCCTCACATTACAATCTATGAATCTATTAACTGTCTTATCACCATAGTACCTGAATCCCTTCTGACTTTTCTAGAGAACTGCTATACTTTAGATACCTTTACAAGATGCACCATCTCAAAAGCTGAGCTCTTTTCAACAGCACTGCTTCATAGAAATGCTAATTGTTTGATACTTTAACCACACTGTTATGACTTTGGAAGGTGGCACTTGTGAAAGACTGACCCAGCACAATTGTTTAGCATAGCTATGGTACAAATAGCTCTCTTCGTATCTGCTTACACTGGTTTGTTGAAATACCTCTGAAGAGTTAACTTGGCAATTAAAAAAAATCAGAATCCTGGAGCTGAGGGAAGTAGCCCTAAAGAAAACAACCACATCCAAAACGAGTTACCAATGAATGTTATATTCCAAGATCCATATACTCAAGGAAATGTACTGAATTCATTTTAATTGATATTCACTTTTTAATTCCATATGATACAACATAGTGCAGGCTGTTAAATAAAATCCTGTTGTTCAGAAAATTGCAACAAGTAGAAATGCTGCTTCACAAAGTGTTGATGGGGAAGTTTATATCAGGCACAATGAGAAGGGAAGGTGGCCATCACCAAGTATCTCTAAGAAGTTCCCCATAGGTAGCTTCTGCATCACTGACCTAGAATCAAGGGGCAGTGAGGTCCAGCACCTATCCACTAAGTTCACCCAACCTTTTTGGAGTTTCATTCCTAGTAGACTTCCCCTATCACACTCCAGATAATTGCTCTATTAGTATTTTCAAAACAACCCCTGGGCACCACAAAAAATGTATGACGTCCCATAAATGCAATCCTCCTTGACTGGACCTAAGTCGCCTTTTTGAAAATTCCATTAGTCCTCATACTGCTCAGTCGTACACCTATTGAATTCAGTAGTAGAGCTGGACAGGAAATGCTTTGCTCATCCTGAGATAATTTTAAGATTTTGTGTGCTGTTTGTTTTTTTTCCCCATTCCCAAATGGGATGAAAATATCTAAATCTTGAGAATGTTGAAATTGGTCATTTGAAAAACTTTTTGGATAAGGTCAACCAAAATATTTCAATTAAATAATGCCTAAAAGTTTTTTATTTTGATTTTGATGTTTTATTTTTTAATTTTAGTCTAAATTTTTTAAACAAAAAGTCAATTAAAATAAAAGCATTTCAAAAATGTGGAAACAGGACACTGCCAATTTCATAAGTTTTTCATTTATTTTTTTTTCCAAATTGGGGGATTCATCTAAACCAATCCTTGTACATAAACAGTTTCAATGAATTAACATTTTCCAATGAAAAATATTGCATCAGAGAATTTCCAGGCAACTCTGGTCAATAACAAAACTTCCATTGGCTTCATTGGTGCTGGCTCAAATCTACATCCCTTATTTAAACAGTTATTCTCATATTTCCATATTCACACACCTATGCAGCTTTTAAAATCCCAAATGCATTATTGCATGGATGAATGTATATCAACCTGACCAACAACACAATGATGCAACTTCTTATGCGCTACAATATGTTCCAACCTATGACTACCTAAAGTGTTGACTGACTTTATGCCATAAAGGCAAATCTTGATTTTGTGACTTTAAATTAAATCCTTAATTTAGCCTTAATGTTTTTTTTTAATATTTTATGTAATTGTTTAAGGGAATCTGCTAAATAGTAAAACATAATTATATTAATTTAACAACACTAAACCCTGGAAGCAAAATGCTAAATACTGTTTAGGAATGGATTTTTTTACAATACATTTATTGTGTAACTCATTACCCTGTTTCACTTTCTTTTTTAAATCTTAATTTTTAAATCATTAGCACACAGATGCTTCTACTCATGATACAGTAGTTCTGGGAGTCTGTGTGGATCATTAGCTTGCCAATTAGATTGTCTTTATTAAACATCTATTTCACAAACCTTAGAAACAAAAGTGTGGAGGCTGGCATGATGTTATGCACCCTAGTTGTAGCTTGAGGCTGTGAGCTTCAGACCTTAATGGAAAGATTCCTGAAATTGGATGCACATTACAGGGAGTCAATTTTCTCCGAACTTGTCTAAGCACAACAGAAAGGGGGCCACATGATGTGATATCATTGTGTTCTAATTAAGCTCACATGCATGATCAGTACTGGGACTTGCAAATTGCAGAAAGTAGATACATTGACATTCTATTTTCTGTAAACTAAAAAATATGAACTAACTATAAGCCCAGTCCAACACCCACTTTGAAGCAATGGAAAGATTTCTATTTACTTCAGTGGGCATTAGATCAGGCCCTATAGGAGTGCATTAAAATACTCATGGAACCATCTCTGCAGATTACCTCGGTTCTGTAAGCATATACAATTTATATTACAAAATGTACACATTAATACTATGTGAGTACTTCATCTCTTCCTCCCCACCAAAAAGTTCTGACTGCAAGAGGTGCATACAAATCACATAATGTACTGATGAAACAAGTGGAAGTGCAAACTATGTATTCAGTGGGATAAGAATAGAGTTCTAAAATGTGCACCTTATAAACCGCCTCCTCTTGAGCCTGCTAAATCAAGAAGGACCTGAGGGGCGGCATGGGGGAGGGGTCTGAGTGTGGGAATTAAATCAAGAAGCATAAGACTTTCTGTCTTGGCCCGATATAACCACAGTTTAGGACCCTGGATAATTTATGGCTAATACTTCAAATTGAAAATGTGTGGACAAAAGACCATATATTTCATTTGAAAGCCCAATCTTTGAATTATTTAATATTTGACTGGACAAATCACTCAGTAAAACAATGTGGGGAACATTTCTGCACAAGATAAACTATTCAGTCTTCCATGTAATTTCTTTGATACATTATAGATTGCTTAGTATTGGTCAGCTAAGAGCTAGGACTTCCAGTTGTTACAGAATTGATTATTTTTTAAACTGCAGGTCAAATGTATATTTAATACAGACTGCTTTGAGACCTTTTTTTAATGAAAAGTACCATATAATAATATGTAAAAATGGCATCCAATATCAAATGTTTTCACAATATTCCCCTGTATTAACTTCTAATTCACCCCCTTTATGAATGAACATATCTTCCTTTATTATCCTTTAGTACTCTGAGTTGTAATGAAAATGGTTGCTGATGCTTAAGTACAAGCGTATCAGATTGATATTTCAGTGTCTGAGACAGGAAATGTGAGACGCAAAGACATTTATATTCATTTGAGTTTTATTTACCTTCTGATGGAAATGTCATTGTGCTATACAACATGATAGAGTGCTTAAGACTAGATAATTTGTGCTGAAGAAAGCAGAGAGGGAGAAAGAGCTGAAACCTCTTTTCTATATACTCTAAGATCAATGCCAAATGCTCGCATAAATATAAGATGGACAAGACATCTGTATTTAATTTATTCCTAGATCATCTGCTTTACTGGACTCCTGATTTATCACAGGTAGACTTATCAGCAAATAAATGTTCATTCTTTAATAGTATGTTACCCTGCAGGAATATGTTTAAAGTACTGCAAACTAGGGCTGGCCAGAAAATGAGAGGTTTGGGGGATGGGAGGGGTGAATCCACATAGGAACCAAACTTAGATTCTCTGATTATTTTTTTTGTGAGGGGGAAAACAAAAGTGAGAGAGAGAGAGTCCAGAATAGCCAATAACCCAGTGGTTAGGAGCCTGATTCAAAGCAGGTATTTAAATCTAGGTCTCCCACTTATCTGGTGAGTGTTGACCCAGGTTTCACTCTTTTAGTCTCTCCTGGTAGAACCGATCCACTTTTTATAAATAAATATTAATTTGGCTATATAGAGAGAGATTGACTGCATAGCCTGGTGGTTAATTCACTCATCTGGAACTTGGGAGATCAAGATTCAAATTCTTGCTCAGAATCAGACTCCGAAGCTCTGGGCAATTGACTATTCTGCAGTCTCTCTCTTGTTTAAATCATAATTTCATCCTCCTCCTGAGAAATCTTCCAGGTGAAAGTTTGTTTGTTTGTTTTAAATCAATAAGTTTCCACAAAGTTTCAGTTTTCATGAACTGTCATTTTCTTATTTAACTTCACTGAAAAATTCTTTACCAGCTCTAATCGCTACTTTGGAAATACTTATTTCATGATGGTCATACTTGCTGATCAAAATATCACTTCTATTACTAATCTTCAAACATCTTTCCTGAACTATGAAATAGTATTTGCTGTATTTTTATCTGGCCTGAGGATTTTTGTTCTAACTTTCTTTGCCGCTCTACAGCTTTGAGGTTTGTTATCAATTGGTAGCTCAGAATAAGGTTGCAGATTACCTCCTGAAGCTAGTTTATGCAGGTCTTTCTAAAATGGAGGATGAAGCAATGAGAAAAGATGACAGAGTATTTTAGCTATAGCACATCTCCTGGATTCCTGTTTCATGAATGAACTGCGTAATACCAAAGAACTGCCTCAAGCATCCTCTTTTCACACCATGGTTTATCCCAGAAGTTAGGGATGGAAAAAAACAAACTAACTTATCTACCCCACCATCCTGACAATGTAGGTTTATTCTCTACAATACATTATCTAGTGTGGTGTTCAGTTTTCTGTTAAATGTTCTAAGTAATTGGCTGATCTATCTCTACCTCCACTTCCATGCATGGCTTGGAGCAATGATGGGAAAATGAACAGCATCTGCCTCAGATTTGAGTCTCTCTCATGACTTCACTGGAGTGTTTGCAGCAGCTGTACCTCCTAGCCCTGGTATAACAAATTAGATTCCTCTTTATTGTTGATAGAAACCAGAAAACTAAAAGGCAATGAATTACAAGTGCAAGATCAGTATTATTACCAAAGAAATAACAGGAATAGTTACTAGATGCATCCTCCCAGCTGTGACTATACATCATCTGCTATAGTGCTGTCACTTGAAAACTGAGGCACTAGTGATGTCTTGAGTGAAATTACTTTGAAGGGTTCTGCTGGAGTATTGTAAAGTCCTTCCAACCAGAATATTCAAGATCCTTTTAGGAAAAGTTAGGAATTACATCTCAGAGAAATTCCAAGATGACAGCTGCTAATGTTTCCACCTGGGTCAGTCACTAGTGTTTTCATTTTAAAAACAAAACTGTATTTGAATATAAATGGTAGTCAAATATGCTTTGTTTAAGAACAAATATCCTTTTCAAATGTATCTGCTTGGTATGTTCAGGGTCATTTGTGGATGTTGTCTTTTAGGGCTGGTCAAATATTTCCCATTGCAGTTTTTCTTCAATAGACAATTGGATTGCTAAGAAAATGAAAATTTTCACAAAGTGTCTGTTCTCAGCTTTTTTTTTTTTTTTTTTCAGCTGGACATTTAATTTTTTTGTTTTGTTTTCAGTAATTTTCAGTCAAAGTTTTGGAGATCAACAACAACAAAATGTGTTTTGAGGCCATTTCTGGCTGAAAATGTTTGGGTTTTCTGTTACTGAAAATCAGAGCTTTTTTTTTTTTCCCTTCCAGTAAAAGCTCAATTGTTCACTGAAAATTTCTCATTGGACCTAATCTGAATTCCTTATTCAGGGACTTCTTACTGAATTCAAAGGTCTAATACACAGCTCAAGAAAGTAGTCTGTATACTGGAGAGAGAAGGAATTCTCTTCAGCCCATTGAGTTCATCTCCAGATGCTAGTGCATAAGTCTGTGCTCTTGAGGTGACTATCTGAATGGGTTGGGGTGAAAAATGGCTTTTGATGTATGTCACTAGAGATACAACAGATGCTCTGGTTCCAGGCTATTATGCCTGGTGGTTAGAGTGGTGGTTGACGCTGGACATAGAATCAGGACCAAGCTGAGGGCAGCACTGAAACTGAGGTCTGGGGATGGGCTGTGGGTCAGAACCAAGGTGAGAGTCCATAGGCAAGCCAAATTGGTAGTCTGAGTCCAGATTCAGGCCAAGAGTTGAAGCTGGGTTGGAGTTGCTCCGAGAGTCAGGAATCGGATGCAGGGCTGGAGCAAAATCAGAGTAGAACATGGTCAAAGCTGGAGTGGGCTGGAACAAGGTTCAGGTAAGGCTGGGAAAGGGATAGGAACTGAACCTAGGGCAAGGGCTGGAACAGGAACCAGATCAAGGGCATACGGGAAGTCTAGGGAGTCTGTTATATGGAGAGTTAATGAGGGGGAGGGTTAGCTCAGTGGTTTGAGCATTGGCCTGCTAAACCCAGGGTTGTGAGTTCAATCCTTGAGGGGGCCATTTAGGGATCTGGGGCAAAAATCTGTCTGGGAATTGGTCCCCCTTTGAGCAGGGTGTTGGACTAGATGACCTCCTAAGGTCCCTTCCAACCCTGATATTCTATGAATAGGAGGTTCCGGGCCAGGTAGAGCTGTTGCACAGACTATCTTGCAGCTCTGGTGGGATCAGTAAAATACTTGTGCTTGGGGGGGCATCTGACCCATGCCCTTCTCAGAGACAGGCTACTGCAGTGAGCCTGAGGTCTGAGTCATTGAGGGCTTTGTTGGAGAGATGAGTCATGGCAGCTGAGTGATCAGCCCTGGTCTGGCAGCAGGCTTGCCTCGCAAGATCTGCCCCCCAAATCAACCCTTGATACTGGTAGCCATAAAAAAACTGTGTCTTAAGCTCTATCAGTTATTCTGCTCTCCATGTCCAGGGAGCAGAGACAAGATTTGCTCCTTGTTTATTACTTGATCAAAATGCTCTCTTGTTTGCCTGGTAAAAATGGCAAGATAGGTCTTAGCATGAAAACTGACACAGAATTCTAGGAACAAAGTGTAAATGAATGTGACTATGCAAAATCTTTGTTTAACTACACATACAAACACACAGAAAATAAGAATATTAATCCCTTTTTTGCCCAATGAGATTAATACAAAAAGTTCAAGCATTTCTAAATTACATTACTTGCCTTAGGAAACAGAAATGGAAATATTGTAGCTTTTGACAGTTATTTCGAATTGCTCATGTTTGAGTTAGCTGATGCTGGCATAAGTAAATTGCTTCTCCACAGCTTTTCATCTCCTCAGCTATTTGGAATTCAACTTAATTCTCAATTTGCATGCTTTATACTGGGATCTACATCATGAAACTCTCCGCTCTTGACCTTTCTATACCACCTCAACACACACACACTTCCATATATGGATGCACATTTACTTAATGCACTCAGATACCTTCATGCACCCCGTCCCTACCCCAATGGTATATATTATCGACTTTGTATTGTTAGACAGAATTGGGCTAGGTTTTGTATGTTTATTTATAGCCATCTGTTTGAGTATAATGCAACATAAGGATATATTCTCTAATTTGGTATTAATGTATTATTTTAATGAAATGATACTATCAAGTTATTTACATAACTAACCCAAGCAACTTCATTATCTTGTTACTGTTACCCATCTCCTCTTTTATTCCTAGTCATCCCTCTTTCCCCATTGTTTTTGTTATCACTGTCATAATTATTTGTTTTATCTAAATATGCATTGTAAACTCTTTGGGGAAATTGGTGATAACTTATCTGTCAATACTCACACTCTCTAACAGAGTAAGGGGATCTTCTGTTGACCTACATTCTTTCCAAGTGTTGGGACCTTGGATGAAAAAGTTGACTAATTCCTGCTGACTCACCAGGGTAGCTATATCTTGTTACATATACCAAGGATGTAAGATTTCTAGACTGTAATATCACCTTAATTTATCTGCCTTAGATTTTCTTAAGCTGCATATCACCATGGTCTATCAATACAGTGTCTAGAATGTCTAAGATGATGATTTTCACTGATAACTACTTATGATAATGTATTCCATAGCCATTAGAATTCAAAGGATGCATTTGAACTAAGTCCTTTGCCCAGATTCTTCCTTTTCTACCTCTGTTTTTCTACCTCTGTTTTCAAGGTCTATGGGTGCTGAGCAACATCTTTGCTCTTCACATTTCCTGGCACTCTGGGCTTTCAGCCCAGTCACATCAGAGACAGGATGTTATTCCTCTGAGATTTAGGGGTGTGATCTCTTACAATAATATAACTCCATTCCTTAATTTGTAATGAAAGAGGTGCTGAGGCTTAAGCAATTTTTTTTACTTTCATAACTGACACAGCAAGCCCAGAAGTGCCAGGGATATGAACTGCCAAGCTTAGAGGTGCCAGGGGTCAGCCCTGGCAATCTGTGGCACAAATTAAGCACTGCAATTAGGTTACTCCTCGTTTATACCAGTGTAATTGAGAGGAAAAATGGGACATAGATATCTTGCAAACATGAAAAACTGTTTCCTCTCTGACTCTGAGGGGGAGTGAGAACCATCTCAGGGTTCGGTAGAAGAGTTGCAAGAGTTTTCACAGCAACAGTGTTCTTTAAGTAGTAGAAGGAAGAATGGAGAGGGTCATTAATTGGATCAAGTTGGAATGGGGCCTTTACTGGAAGTAGAAAGGGTAGATTTAGATCCAGGCCCTTTTTGGACAAGTCATGGATTGCAGTGGAGATATATTGTGAGAGGGGAATGGAAGGCAAGATTGTTCTATGGATTTTTGATATAGCAATAGGGAAAGAAAGATCAAAAGGGCATATTTCCAAACTTATCAAAGCTGAAGTCAGGTTCAAGTTCACTTTAGGTCTAGGTATAAGACACTGGTTATATTTAAAAATATCATTTATCTATCTTGAATAAGTAAATTGCAACACAGAAAAAACAAAGGAGGAAAACATAAGTGAAATTGACTCAAAATTTAAATTTTAAAATTCAGTTTGAAGAGGACATGGCTGTAAGTTGAACAAGTTCTACTGTGGAGACTAACCAAAAGGAAAGGATAAACTTTAGAGATGAGTTTTGTTAAGAAAATGTCAGCTTTGAGGACCTCAAGTATAAGTGAGATTTAGAATGCAGTTTAAATACGATTTACCTTTAGATCACATGGTAGATGGAGAGAGCCCATTACATCATCACCTTTTAATCAGATTCTTCAGATACTGGTCCTTTAGTAAGGTAATAAGTATATTGTGTTTTTAATTGCGTTGCTTGTGTTAAATTCACATGATAAAAACAGTGATGTAATTGACGCTGTGATAGTCCTGATATTTCAGAGGATCCTCCATGCAAAAAGTTGACCAGAGTAGCCTGTTATCTTTCAAATGCTCTAGGCCACCAATGGATGAAAATGCATTTTTTTAAAAAGGTGCCCAGAAGGGAGTTCAAATTCTGTTTGCAAACAGGAAGGCAAGAGTGAATGCCCTTTTGAAGCAAGTTTGCATCACTATTTCAAACAGAAAACATGCAAGAACGGCAGAGACCTAATTTTCTTATAAATTATATATTAACCATCCCATGCATTTTCAGTGGAAAGCCAATATTTTATCAGCTATAAAAAAGGTGAAATGCTTGCTGAAAGGCATGATGTGCGCCATCCAACCCAAGTATTTAAATTAACATTTACTTTATTTAATGTGGGAATATGTGAGATGCCCACGAAGCATGTGAATTAGTGCATGAATAGTTAGCTACCTGAACTCAGAAAACATGGTCTGATGCTCATGAGTGCTGAGCTCCCACATCACTGTAAACATTTAATTCAGAGGCATGTCATACTAATACTAAATACATCATGAATAAACTAAGCAAATGTCTAGAAGGGATAAAGCACCTGGATTCCTATTTCTACAGAATCCCCTGTCACTAAGCAAGCAGAAGCTGTTCCAACATTTAAGGCAACAGATGCCTTGTGAAAAACACTTATGTACACTGCTTTACAGCCCACATCATTTAAGGAGTAGATTATCCTTGAGCTCCCACCTAGAAGGCAATGATCCAAGATACTATAATGGGTATCAGTTAATACTACTTAAGCATACAGAGGTTACTAATATGAGACCAGAGATTTGCTTCAACTGTAGTTCATTAGGAGGTTGTTCACTTGCTGCATATTTAATGTAAGTGATCACTCTGACTAAACAAAGAAAAACATCAGTAGCAGAAATCAGTAAATTCTTTGTATGGTAATTTATGGTTACAATGTTTAACTGATTTCCTATTTAAAATACTTCTGCATGGCTTAATGTTATGTTCTCAGCAAGTCCAGAAGAAAGAGGACATATTCTTTACCAAATAGAAAAGAGCTCAGCAATGAAGAGTACGTTCTCTTTATCTAAATATATTTTTGTGATGTCATTGTTTTTCTTGGTATGCATAAATAGTCATTTTTTGCTATTTAACCAAATGCCAATTAGTGGCCAACAGTATTTACAACATAATGAATAGAAAGAAGAATATATATAATTCTGCAAACTCTCAAAATCCGTTCTAGTGCTATATTTGAAATCTATTTCATATCAAAATAGTAATTTCCTAAATTTTCATTGCATCACAATTATTAACATGGATTGATTTATAGTGTGGGGTTCTAGTTCAATCTATGGTCTACTTAAAGGCCAGGTTCTGCCACTCTTATTCATGCTTAGTACCTTACTCTGTGAGTAGTCCCATTGAGATCAATAAGACTACTCGTGGAGTAAGAGTATTGCTCAAGGGGAGTACGGATGGTGACACCTGGCTTAATGTTACCCTTATAAGCAGAGTTATACTAGATTTTAAATGACCATTTTAAGACCTAACTTTGCCAGGCAGTAAATCATGGTCTTAATGAAGATACTGGATTTATGGCTGATTACAACTGCCTGTAACCCAATTCACCCCTTTTTTGTCCTATGACTGGAGAGGTGTTAAATCCACTTCACTTTGAATGGTCTCTTAGAATATGTGTTTACTTATGCTAAACATTCTGATCCACCTTGTGTTTAGTTGTGACACTGAATACCTGCCCCAGACCCGAAGAAGAGCTCTGTATAGCTTGGAATCTACAAACTGAGTTACACCTAGTAAGGGACATAAAAGGCAATCATAAGAGATTCTTTAAAGACTTAAGAGCAAGAAAAGTGTAGGTCCTCTACTTAACAGTGAAGGAGAGCTAATAACTGATGACATCAAGAAGTCTGAGGTGATTAATTCCTATTTTGCATTAGTCTTCACTTAAGCCATTAATGGTGACCAAATACTCAGCACAACTAATATTAACAACAAGGGTGGGAGGGGGAATGCAAGCCAAAATAGGGAAAGAACAGCTCAAAGAAATGAAATTTATCCTAGAATATTTAAGGAACTAGCTGAAGCAATCTGGGAACCGCTAACAATGACCTTTGAGAACTCTGGAGAACAGGTGAGATCCCAGAGGACTGAAGAAGGGCAAACATAGTATCTATCTTTAAAAAGAACAAAGAGGACCCAGTGAATTATAGACCAGTCAGCCTAGCTTGGACACCTGGAAAGATACTGGAACAAATTATTAATCAATTGTAAGTGCCTAGAGCATTATAATGTTATAAGGAATAGCCAGTACAGGTTTGTCAAGAAGAAATAGTGCCAAACAAACCTAATTTCCTCCTTTGACAGGGTTATTGGTCTAATGGATAAAGGGGAAGTAGTAGACATGATACATCTTGATTTTAGTAAGGCATTTGACACAGTCCAATATGACATTCTCATAAACAAACTAGGGAAATGTGGTCTAGATGAAATTAATGTAAAGTGGGTGCACAACTGGTTGAAAGACTGTACTCAAAGGGTGGGTATTGATGGTTCATTGTCAAACTTGGAGGGCATATCTAGTTGGGTACCACAAGAGTCAATCCTGAGTATGGTATTATTAAATATTTTCACTAATGACTTGAATAATGGAGTAGAGAGTATGCTTATAAAATTTGCAGATGACGCCAAGTTGGGAGGGTTGCTAGCACTTTATAGGACAGGATCAGAATTCAAAACAACCTTGCTGCATTGCTGTATATGATAGAAAACTAATTTTAAGAATATATAACAGGACAGGAGGGAAATATTAACATATGTGACTCATTTAGAACTAAATTGCATATTAGCTACTCCTTCTGAAATCACAGGAGCCACTATTACGTAGCAGTGGCTCAGCTGGATCCTAGGAATCTCATATAATAGTTCCTGAGCATGTCAATGGACAGTATAATATAAGAATTGTACCACATAAGCATGTGATTATCTGCACTGTGAAAATGGTTTTGTGTCTGAATGGATCTGGAGTTCATTCATCTATAGAGATGCATGGGCATATTAAACTTGTGGGACTAACTGGGAGACTTGATGGTTTAGGGGACTGATAATGGGAGCCTTTCACCTCAGGATTTCTGGTTTGAAGCAAATCCAGATGAGTTACAAAATGTGATTCAAAGCAAACCCTGGATTAATAGTTATCTCAGGGTTTCAAGCTAGTCTCAGAAAAGGTGTTGGTCATCTCCTAGGGAACTGGTATCCACTTCACAATAATACACTACTACTAGTAATACTTAACTGTTTAATCCATGGGGGAGTTGGGAAGATTAATGCAGCCATAAAATAGGCATATGTGTCTATCAGTGGAGCTGGTCAAAAAGGTTCTCCCCCCCCCCCCACCCAAATGGGGTTTCACTAAAATATTTTTTTTGCAGAAAAATGTGATTTTTTTTTTTATTTGATTTTTATGGGAGATTTCAAAGCAAAATAAAAGATTCACTTTGTTGCATTTTTTTATTGGATTTTTCATTTTGTTATAGTCTTGAAGAACTGAGAAACTGTTGAGGAAATGTTGAGCTTTTCAGAGTGGCAGAGTTAGTGTTTCATTTTTCCTTTGGCTACTCTGTCACTTTTCCAAAGTTGGAGAAGTTTTGAAAAGTTATAGAGCAGAAACAATTGGAAGGAAAAAAATTTAAAAACCCAAACAAGACTACAACACCATTAATTCTGCTGCATTCAGTCTCAAGAAAGTATATGTTTGTGGCAGGGAAGAGGGGGAAATGCTGTGGTAGGTCAGGTCAGCGTGCTCCGCACCTAACTGGATCAGGCCCATTAAGCATATGAGTAGTCCCAGAGATTTGAATGGGACTGTCACATGCTTAAAATTAGGGTTGATGTAAGTACTATCCTGAATTGGGGCCTTAGTTGACAAAACTTAGGTTGCAGAACTGGTTTTTGCTCACCTTTTTCCCCTCCCTCCAACAGAAACACAGTCCATTGTCTTGTAAATATCTTTTTCTGTAAAAAATCTACTTTTATTATAAGTTGACTAGCGCTAGGAGCTGATGATGTACCTGTTCTGCTCTGTTCTTTGCTCATGCCCCAGTTCTATTCTTGCAGAAAGATTTCTGATTGCCTTTTTCCCTACATGAAAAGGTCCTGCACAGTCAATGGTTCCTGAGATTGTGTTATACCTATTTTGTAGTCTGTAAACTTTGGGAACAACTGCACAGCACATCTGGTATTCTGGGCATTCTCTGTGGTTCTCTTTTGTCCTTCCACTGTTGGTCATGGAATTACCTGCATAGAGTGCCTGCCCCCATTTGTCTAGTACTTACATTTTTTAATTATCTCCATGAGTTTTTTTAATTTGCAGACTGAAATGAAACTTGCTGAACATTGTGTCTTCCTTCTCCACACTGCTCAGAGATTTTCTTTTCTTTCTCTTTTGATAAGTGGTTGTTGGTTGGAAGAGTGGCGTAAAAGTGTCAGCTAGGGAGAAAAATGCAGAGAAGCATGAGGTGCCACTGTTTCATAGTTGGCAGACAGTCAAATTTTATGTAGAACAGATGACAGAGTGCTGTGCCTAAGGAAAACTATTGTTCCTTGGTGCAAATGATCTTAGAGAAAATGTCCAATCAACTTATAAGCAGGCAGAATGCCGTTGTAACAGATGAGAAGGAGTGTAAGCAGCCATACATCAGATGTGTTTGCTGATAGTTATACTCTCAGCTGAGAATGTCCAAAAGATATTGGACTCAATCCACAGCTCAGCTGAACTCACAATTGGTGCACCCAAGGGGAGAGAAGAGAAGATGGTTCAAAGCTTCATTTGTGCTCCCCTGATCCTGGACTGGGCAGCAGCCAATTGGCTCTTGATATAACTTAGAGCAATATTGGAGCATATGTACCTTTTGTAACCTGGAGCTATGATATGACTTGGTCCAAAAATACAGGTCTGTCAGCACTACTGTGTGTCACACTTTTAGTATAGCCCTCGCAATACTGGAAGGTTGTGATGATGAAGAGGACACTTAGGAAAGAAAAATGGTCATTCTTAAAAAGTCCAAGTCAGTCTATAGATATAAGTTCTTTGAGAGAGGGCCCATCTTTTTGTTTTAAAATCATAAATTATAAAGCCATAGGGGTATTTTTATCTGACCTCCTGCATAACACAGGCCATAGGACTTACCTGAATTAATTCCTGTTTCAACTAGAACATATCTAGAAAAAACATGCAATCTTGATTTAAAAATGTCCAGCAATGCAGAATCCACCAAAACTCTTGGTAAGTTGTTCCAATGCTTAATTATCCTCACTGTTAAAAATGTGCACCTTATTTCTAGTCTGAATTTGGCTATCTTCAAATTCCAGCCATTATATCTTGTTATATCTTTGTTGGCTAGACTGAAGAGCCCTTTATTAAATTTCTGTTCTCCACGTAAGTATTTACAGACTGTGATCAAATCACCCCAAATGTGTTTGGATAGCACCTAAGTCAATGGTCCATGACTTGGGCTCATATCGCAATATGAATAATAACAATTAATAGCACATAGTGGTGTCTGAGCTTCTGAAGATATTCCCCTGGAATAGGTAAAGAATACCTGCTGTATCTCAGACCCCCTTGTGTGTTGGCAAATATTGTTTAAAGATGACCATAGTAGAAGACTGTTCAGCTCTGGCTGGCAATATTGTGGCTGAAACAAACGGGAATAAATGGAAAAATAACCCCCTTTCACACTAAACATTTTTGTGTAGTAAAGCCAGATCTTACTCCCATTGAAATAAATGGTGAAACTCATTTGAACATCAGTGGAGCAGGATTGGACCCTAAACCTTCCCATGGTTTTATAATATAGCAATAAGTATTTACTGACTCTCTCCATAAACAGAGCAAGCAACAACATGTAGTCTCAACCTTTCCTATTACAGAGGGGAATCTTTTATAATACCCTTATCCAATATCTTCTGTAGTATAGACTTGTCAAATACCCCATTATGGAAAAGGCCTATAGAATTTAAACATTAGCCCTGCAGGTTTCAGTTGAGATATAACATAGACATTGCTCTGAAAGCTCAGAGAATTAAATAGAGAGTGATGATAATGTTGCTATATGTTTTTTTGAACTGTTCTGTGGAAGGAAAATCCATTTTCAATTAATGCTATAGGAATTTTCCAAAAGGATAAGTCAAGGACAAAAAAAAAATCCATAAACCTGCAAGAGAGAACTGCACTAACTCCCCTCAAAGACATGTCTCACATTAAAATAGCAACAATATCCTGCGTGGCTGCAGCATCACCACTTCTTATGATTTAATCGTGAGTCTTGTGATATTTAATGTTTTTCTTCAAGCCCCAGCTCCTGGAGTCATCTCATTATGTTGAGAGAAACAGCCTCAATTTGCAAAAACAAGTAAATTTCTAGTCCTCGTGTGCAGAGAAAAGCTTGAAAATGTGAACCCTAAAAGCTTAAAAAACCCAAAAAAGTAAAGAAAAACATCACATTTATTATGTTTTAAAAGTTCTCATGATTTTTAAACCAGTATCATGTTTTTTGTGTGGGGTAACTCATGATTTTTGAATACTTGTGGTTGGCAATACTGTGGTTGATACCTGCAATGCAGAAGTCCAGATGTAAGGAAAATATCA
Source organism: Terrapene triunguis (assembly GCF_002925995.2). Classification (NCBI taxonomy): domain Eukaryota; kingdom Metazoa; phylum Chordata; order Testudines; family Emydidae; genus Terrapene; species Terrapene triunguis. Next base: position 20,741,982 of record NW_020664439.1, read on the forward strand.
AATGACATTCCTTTTCTAATCCTGCCCTTACATTTCCTTGTACAGTATTATGAAAGGAGGAGGTATTTTAGCCCAGTTAACAAAATACCCTGGAAAAATCAAGTATCTAGATAATTTCAGCGCTAAAACTGCAGAGAATTTTACTTAGAGTTGAGACAGTGTCTTTGTTTTGTCTACTGGAATTAATCCTCAAATTGCCCAGATAACCTTTATCTTTGCTAGTTATAGATAGCAATTCAACATTTTACTTTAAAAACTAGTTTCTTTAGATGTTGTTATTTCAATTCACTTTGCAATCAGAAGCTGAAAGAGTTTTATTTGGGGAAGTTTAATCCAGAGAATCCAGTTTAATCCTGCCTTGCCCAACACTGACCAAGAAATATGACAACAGCACTCTTATCAATTTTCCCCTAAGGCTGAGTCAAAATAAAATAGTCCAAGAAGGGTGTGAAGGTTTGTCCATTGACTTCAGTGGGTTTTGAATTAGGACCCTAATGATATGATCATAGAAAAGTTTCACTGCAGCTTCAGTATAATAGACAAGATTTCTCAACCTTAATACTACGTTAAAACTATTTTTGCATGGAATTTCCTTGCTTGTTTGAGTTTTTAAAAAACAGTAAAAATAGTCACTCTGCATCTGGAATTTGTAATTTTCTGGATTCAGAGCTTTTAAGCTTTTGGCTTTTCAGGCTTTGAGAACCAACCCTTTTCAGAACTATTGATCTATGTTAAGGATAGTAATGTATCTGTATTCATATGAAACTGTGAGTGATTTCTTGGTTCTAGATTTATATGATGCTGAGACTGTCTGTCTAAACATCTAGGTTTCATTGAAGTACTAAGAAAACTGAAAATGCAGGAGGAAAAGGGTTAAGGAACTAGTGAACATTTGAACAAGTCCCTTATTTCGTTAGTTCCTTATTTGACTCTCGCCTTTCTGTTTCACTAGTGTAAGGCAATTCAGCATGGAGGGTTGGATTCAGTGTAACTCTTAAGTGGGGAAAAATGGATAAGGACTAGTAAAATCACAAAGCCTTCAAGCCTGTTCTCAGAATATTTTCCCCTGGCTATTATTACAAGCCCCTCAGGAAATTTCTCCTCTTCTTCACATTAAGAGGCAAATCTAGAGTTGTATTTGACCAGTTGTTTCATTACCTTACCCTCTTCCTCAGGCCTCATCTGGTGAAGATCCGTGTTTTCTCACCTGGCTTTTAGCCAAGTACAAATGCTTTTCTGTGCCTGACACTATTGTCTCATTGGACTAGTAGCAAAAATCAGTGGTAATGAAACTTTTAACTACTTTCCCAAGCTTCTCCCTCTCTGACTCCTTAGATTTTTCTTCCCCACTTTAACTGTTGTTTAAGAGTCTGTAGCTCACTGTGACTGTTCATAACTGTTCTACCTGTCTGACCTTTTGGCTCAGGTTTTTATCATTGATTTTTATTTTCTTTTTAAACGACTTGATTTCTTGGCACCTCAGCATTGGACTAGCTCTGCTTCCATTGCATATGTGACAGTAAAACTCCTACTGTATTCAGTGGGAGCAGACGCAGGTCAACACTGAGTGCTTTTTAAAATCACAACCAGAACTCATTCTCTCTCACACTCGCGTGGCAGCAGCAGCTCTGGAAAGCAGATAGGCCTCACAAGTTACCAAAGCCAGGTTAAGGGAAATGAAAATTGAATTTAGAGGGATAGTGTATTCTATGGCCAAGTGATGGGAGATATCTCTCCCAATGGCTTCCTGGTGTTTAAATTATGGTTTTAATCACAAGCATAAGGTGAAGTGCCTCTGAGAATTGATGTTGGTGGAGTGGTATAACACCAGAAGAGAGAAAGTCCAAACCATTTAGGACTGTGTAGCTCAAATCATCATCTTTCACTTCAGCCAACTGACAGCCAGTGCAGTCCAGAAGCACAGGGTAACAGTCTGGCTATGTGAAACACTGCCGAGTAGGTCGGCAGCAGCTTTCTGTGCCAGCTGCAATTTCCAAATGCTTTTAAGAGGTTGCCCCACGTGGAGGTGACAAAAGCATGAATAACCATGGTGAGACCTGTACCCTGAAGAAACGGTTGCAACCTTCTTGCCAAACACAAATCCAATAAACAGTCTGGCATCTGCTGCTCCCTGGACACCCAAGAGCAGCTGGGCATTCCCAGGACCTCTAGATTTCCAAGTGGAATGACCACTAGAGGGAGCATCTGCTAGGCTGGAGGTGCTGATACAATTTCTTCAATGTATTCTGGTTGTGCCACATTACTGCATGTATCTCACTATATATTAAATGATATTGTAAATACATTACTTTTATCTGCCGTAAAAACTATTCACAACAGGGTAAGTTAAGGGCAGGAATGACACCAGTATTCCTGATTTTCCTGACATTTTGCTTGACTTAAACTGAAATGTTACAAAACCAACCAAAATTTAATTTTATTTACAATAGCTGGACCTATTCTTGGTCCCATTTAGACCAGGCCCATTGGTCTCCTACCACTTCTGTTGCATGTTTCTACTACCTCATTTCACTGTCATAAGCTATGAAGTGATAGTCCCAAGGGATAACATGCAGGAATTTGTTGCACTGTTTGTGTGATTAATTGGAGCAGATATTTCTCAGGTTAACACATCATATTCCTATGGCATGCAATTCTGAGTCAGAGCAATTCAGTGAGAGTCCTGAAATATAAAAATTCTATTGAAGTTGTTTATTTCCAGTTATTAACAAGTTAAACGTTTTATTTTGTTGTAAATGGATGCCTTATTTACAGCTCCTTCTGTACATGCCATATGGATTTTGAGACATTTTGTAAATACACATTGTACAGTATTGTAAATAAGCATCTGTTTTATTAGTGACATAATGGTAACACTGGGATTATTGGCTTACTAGAATTGCTACTAAAATACATGGGTTTTGGAGGAAGCAACAGAGTGACACCACTGCTCCTTGGCTCCCAGAATGATGGACAGAGAGGCAAACATCATGTATTCCCAGGAGAGACAATAGACACTCCAAATCTTCAAAGTATTCCAATTTAGATTTCCTTATTTCAGTCTCTGGAGAGCATGCCAAGAAGGCTGAATTAGGAAGGGGATAAGAATCCCGATAGGCAGGCAAAAATAGAGATTTAAAAACAAAGCAAATGGTTCATTTTAAAACAGAAACTAAGCACGTCAGTCACTCCACCTTAAAGCAACAGCACCAAATATAAATAAGGCGAAGAATAAATTCTGGATGCAATGAGCAATCTGCAATATCTACTGATTAAAACAAATGCAAAATGAACAGAAGGCTTTTACCTTTCTTTAGGTTATAATTTCCTTCAGATGCACATATAGAATTCTTATTGATGTTAATAACTGTAGCCCAATTGCATGTAGATCCAAATAAAATACTTGTCTCTAGTACAAATGTAATTAGAGGAATCATTTTTCGTGCTTAGTCCAAGAGCAGTTCTCTGTTGCAGCTGCCTCTGGAGGTGTTTCTTAGAGCCATCACTTGAGTTTGTTTACTTTTTAAAAATGAAGTCTCCTTGTTATTCTAAGTTCACTGATTTTTTTTTAAAGAGTTTAACTGCCAGATAACTTATAGAAGTAAAAGAACAAATACAAATTAATAGTAAATACTGACTATTTGGTGTTTAAAAAACTTGTTAGCTGGTTGTGGTCAACTCTAAAGAGGGCTGACTGAAGACAAGCTTCCAGCTGAAGCATGTCTCATTCCTGTTCAGTCTAACGATGAAGATTCTTCCTTACTCTTTGTTCTCTTCCTCTACTTAAACAGAGCAGAGAAGCAGGAAGTGATATCATTAGCATTCAACACAGGTCCAAATTTAGGAAAGCTCTTAAGCGTGTGCTTGAAGATAAATACATGCTTGAGTGCTTTGCTGTATCAGAACCTTAACTCGTACTTGGTAGGCGATAATTGTACCAATCCAAATGGAATTGTCTAATACTTGAGTGAAACACCACTGTGAGTGCAATGAAACGTTGGCTGTACAGTAGATAGTTGCATTGGCAAAAGTGCTTCCAACAAAACTATTTTGACACCCTGCATTCGCATTCGGCCTCTTATGCCACTCATTGTGTCAATATAGCATCAAGTTGTATAAGCAAAAGCATACTTCATTGTGAGTAGGCATCTCCGTGTCCTCTGCACCACTTTCAGGTGCACTGCCTTATGGGAAATTGTTTGTTTTTTGTGTTGTATTTTGGTATAGCCAGAATCCTCTTGGGGAATTATGGGTGACTGTATAAACTGTAAAGACCCCTGAATGTTCAATTGTGCTACTAGATAGGTCGCTTCTGAAGAGAATGCTGCACTGTGAGATTGCAGATGAAGGACTGCATATCCTGGACCACTCTATGTGCATTCATGGTGATACTGTGCTGATAGAATTATACCAGCAGGAAACTTATCACTCCAAAAAGGGGGATAAATATGCTGGAAAAAGGCAGGTAGGAGCCAAAATTAGGTTCTAGGCTGTGCTGAAAAAAGGAGACTTTAGCTGGTACAACTTTCTGTTATAGACCAGGCTCTCATTATAATTTCTAATGCAGACTCGGAAAATTACTTGTTGTGAACAATGCTTGCCAACAGCAATTTTTTTCTGTTCCTCACTTCAGCTAATTATTTTATTGTGGAAAGTGCTAGACCCCTGGGGGAATGTTTTGTTTAGCATACTTTCTAAAATGATGTTGGAAAATATTGCCCCCCTCTACACTTGTAGCTAAAACATTTTCAGCAGCAACTGAATGAGAGCCAGATGGGTGAAAGGGACTCATTGTTAAGAGCGATCACCAACAATGAGTCATTTTTTCCAGTGTAGATGAATCGTAAGAAGGAGAGAAAGTACTTCAAAATGCATGAAATTTCACTCGACATGGAGTTCCACGATAGCAGTCTTCACTCTACGTTGGTTCCCTGGTATGATCAAGACATGTTTTTTTCCCTAGTAAATTAAAACAGATTATAGTTAATTTTCAATGCCTATTAGCTCTGGATCTCAGTTTAGAAAGGAAACAATCAGAAAGCTCAATAAAGCTCAGAAACTCAAAGATATTTTAAAATACTTTATAATGCCTCATAAATTGGGTAATAAAAATAACTATAGCATAGTATCACAACCTGTCATCCTCTCAGTCCCAAACAAGTGGCTTACTGTGTCCTGAGAATAAAAGGCCTCTCCTGCAGGGTACCACAACAGAACCATTCTTTCATATTTAGGCCGAAATTCCCTTATTTTCAAACCTATCTTAGCACTCCAGGATATTTTATTTGTAAAACACACAGAAAATATAGAATAACACACAAAATATATATGTTCTAGTAAGTAAGGTAGTAAGGTAAATATGCAGTATTTTTATTTATATGTATGCAGGGGATAGGTTGACCTAACTACATCACACAGAGTGCAAACTCTTTGCACAGAGCTGAGCAACGTCGCTAGTTCAATCTAATTTTTAAGTGTAGACCAAGTCAAAGATTCTCCCTTAAAGGTGCACTGCAACCTAGTAAAGGTGGGAAGGTGCAAAGTGGGTTGAGGTGTGGCTCTATCCCACCTACATAATGGCCAACAGAGTGGGTGTATGCTGTACCCTTAAAGTGAAGTGGGATCCTTTCTGAGACTACATCCCATGCTCCTCTGCTGTAATATGGATTTATACTACCCTAAACCCAGGGCTGTATCAAAATGACCTGATATAGCCCTAGAGAGAGAGAGAGAGAGAGAGAGAGACTGACCTCTTTCTAAATATAGTTCAGTTTCATTTTAAGATTGCGTGTCTTTCTCAGGTTACCAGTAAGTGAGTAAAGCTAAATAGTCTCAAAATTGGTTTGAGAATCATCTAATCTCATCTCTTCTCTGTGATCCACATCTCCAATTTCTTTCATTTTATTCAGCTGTATTGAAAATGTAAGGTCTCTTCTTGAAATTCTAGGTTTTTCCTAGCTACTCTTGTCAACATTTCTTTGTGCTGTAGATTCAGAGACCTTCTCACTGACTGAGCTAGTGAGCAGGCTGCATATTTTTCATAATATATTGTGAAGTATGTTGTATCTTTTGAGCATGAGTGATATTTGGATCTGTGGGCAATCCCATAAAATGAGATCATGTGTTTATTAGAGCAGAGTGAATACTACTCAAGTGGGTAGGGGAGTGAATTTGCTTTGATTGAATTCATGACATTTTTGTGTCCACTTTTTACAACTATCCATAGTGAATGTGTTTACTAGCAGGAATTTTTGCAGAAAGAGCAAATATTATGTGAATATTCTGAATTTGACATATGAGTTTTTAAGTCAGAAACCCAATTCTCAGAGTTAAACTCATCCAGTCATCAATGAGCAGTACCACTATGTATTATGGGTCTAATACAAAATTTAAGAGCAACTTGCAGTACACTGAATAGGAACAGTATACAGTCCCAGATCTATTTATAGAAATATCTATTATTAACGGAATAATGTTAGTTAATATATTTGCATACCACTTGTAGACAACTTGTGAATGGAACAAGAGGCTACATTGAGTGAATACATTATTTTGCTACAAATCATTTAGTTGTTTCTAATGCCAACCTAGGCCCTGATCCACTGAGCACTTAATCATGTGGATAACTTAATGGAACTACTCAGGTGCTTAATGTTACACACATGATTAAATGCTTCACTGGATCAAGGTCCTGTTTGATAATATCCTCTCCTTTGGGCTGATTTAGTTCATTCTGATGCTGATTACAGAGTATAGAAGAAGTGTGTGGCTTTGTCAAAAGTCTTGATGGAACATTTTGATTCCATCAAATCAGTATTTTCCAGCAGAAACTATTCAACTGGAAAACTTTGAACCGGCTTCCCATTGGCACCGGGCAGCTCTGGGAGGAATTTTGCCTTCTCACTGGGGTGCTGTGCCTCTGACCCATCTCCAACCCAGGCAAGTCCCTATGTTTCACAGTTGAACCCTTTGTGTTTCTAAATAATCAAGGTGCTTTCAACCCATATGTGGACATGGATTGGTGCAGTGATCCGTGTAGTATTGATGAAGAGTATGGATTTCAGTGATTGTGGCCTAGATTTTTTTTTTCTAGGTGCATTTAAACTTTTTGTGTAGTATTTGATATCCAGCTATTAGATTAATTAGGTTCTCTGCTTGATCATTGGGGACCAGTGCTTAATTTGTAATGAAAGAGGTGCCAGAGCTCAAGCAATTAGATGCCAGGGAGCAAGCAATTTTTTACATTCATAACTGATGTAGGAAGCCCAGAGTTGACAGGGCTATGAACTGCCGTGCCTACTGGTGCCAGGGCTCAGTTCTGGCAAGCCCTGGACAAATTAAACGCTGTTGGTGACATTTGGAAGAGCCAGTTCCTGGTTTCCTAGTTATCCTACCAAAGCTTGTTTGATTCTCCTCTTCTCCTGTGTTCATAGTCATCTTTCCTGAGAGAGATTTCAAATAGGTTTCAGAAGGGTCCCTAGATCCAGAATATACAGCAGAACCTCATCTGCATGTGTGTAGGTTTTACATTCTGATTTGTCTCATTTGAATCACTGAGTTTGAGATTCACCTCTAGCCATATGGTAGAGAAAGAAAACTGCCAAATTAAATAATAAGGGCATCTCAGTATTGGTGTGCCTTCTAAATAGAAGTTTGTCATTTAACCCAATTGACTATCATTGAGTACTGAAGGCAGCTGTCCAGTTCTATGGATTTGCAGGAGCCCAATGGTTAGAATTTAGGAGAATTCAGGTTCAGAACCCATATAGCTTAGTATTTTATTTTCCCAATTGTCTGTCTTTCAGGGTTTCTCCTCTGTTGTGTGGTCCTAGAGTAGCATGTCTCTTACTCTTGACATGGTCTGGAGGCAAAGAAGAAGGCTGATTGTTTTTACTCCCAACACAGACATATGCATTTCCAGCAACCTTGACCCAAGGTTCACTGAGAAACCTGCAAGAAAATTGTCAACTAAGCCGCTTGAAACTTTTCATTTTCAAATAATATGATTGTTTACAGCATTTCATTCTTAATTCTTCCTTCTTGCATATCTTTTTCACCATGCATTTTAAAAACAAAAAGTTTCCCACAGTTTCAAGTTAGTTTATCATTTTAGATTCACATTTTCCATTTTATATTCTTTATTTTCTGTTCACAAAATCGATCAGACTTGCTAGACAGCACCAGCAGTATCCTAAGTTCTAAAACACTTATTCATTGCTGAGTGGGGGGGGGACTCAGCTCCAGACCAAGAGTTACAGATATTATTTTTGTCCCTTTCTTCCTTCTCCAGGGGCTGCCCCAGAATTCTCAGAGTTGTAAACTTTATTACATTTTGCACATCTCAATGTAAAATACAATGCACTTTAATTAAAGCTTTGGTATGTTTACATTATTGAATCATTCCTGAGCTATCTCCTCAGTTTCTATTATAGCTTTTCATAGATTCTAGGACTGGAAGGGACCTCGAGAGGTCATCGAGTCCAGTCCCCTGCCCGCATGGCAGGACCAAATACTGTCTAGACCATCCCTGATAGACATTTATCTAACCTACTCTTAAATATCTCCAGAGATGGAGATTCCACAACCTCCCTAGGCAATTTATTCCAGTGTTTAACCACCCTGACAGTTAGGAACTTTTTCCTAATGTCCAACCTAGACCTCCCTTGCTGCAGTTTAAGCCCATTGCTTCTTGTTCTATCCTTAGAGGCTAAGGTGAACAAGTTTTCTCCCTCCTCCTTATGACACCCTTTTAGATACCTGAAAACTGCTATCATGTCCCCTCTCAGTCTTCTCTTTTCCAAACTAAACAAACCCAATTCTTTCAGCCTTCCTTCATAGGTCATGTTCTCAAGACCTTTAATCATTCTTGTTGCTCTTCTCTGGACCCTTTCCAATTTCTCCACATCTTTCTTGAAATGCGGTGCCCAGAACTGGACACAATACTCCAGCTGAGGCCTAACCAGAGCAGAGTAGAGCGGAAGACTGACTTCTCGTGTCCATCTACATGATCCATAATTTTACATGTCATTTGTCTGTAACCACAGGATCAAGTTTATTTTAAAATTAAATAACTGTTAGGAAAGTCACTGTGGGCTCTGAAGCTAATAGAGATGCCTAAATGTAAGTCAGTTAACTTGTGATGGCCTAAGTGTCCACATTGAGGCACTGATTTGGAAAGTTAGGGACATATTCCCTTTCCTTTGCTCATCTGTTTCAATATTACAGTCAAAAACAATTAGGTACTAAGCTTGGAGCTAATGAGTTTGCCTATAATTTTTTTATTGCAAGTATAAAGGGATTCAAGTTAGAAAAAAATGGATAGGAGCATTTATTGGTATGTAAGAGGCAACACACTGAAGCATGCACTGCAAATTGTAGTAATTTATTAGCAAACATACAAAATCTGCTTGTCCCCCCTTTATAATAACTGAGAATCATGAAAAAACTAATGATATTGTCCCTGTTTTATAGTCAAATTTTTAGATGCTGTTCAATATTAATCAACTTTTTATAGCCAGTCGGGGTAGATTTTTAAACAGTGCTTAAGTGACTTAGGCTATGTCTATATTACAAGCTAGGGGTGTGATTTCCCCTGCTTGTGTACACATACTCCTGCTACCTCGATGAGAGTGTAAACAGCAGTGAAGCCACGGTAGCTCAGGTAGCATCAGCAGATGCAGGGCTGAGCTACGTGGAGTACATACCTTCCTGAAACTGATGCCTCCACTGCTGCTATCTGTGCTACTGCAGCTACACTGTTGTTTATACTCATGCCAGCAAAATGAGAGCTAGCATGAGTATGTGTACATGAGCTGGGGAAATCACAGCCCTCGCTCATAGTGTACACACAGCCTTAGAAGCTTAAGTCCTATTTTCAAAAGTGATCTAGGCATTTAGGAGCCTAAGTCCCACAGATTTAGTAAGTATTTGCAGTATCTGACCCTTGTTTCATTCTGACACATAGTAAGGCAAGTAGTGAGTAAGTATTATTCAGTGTCAATAACGCTTTCAGGATCTGTCCCATAATTAAGATATATTGGGTAAAATTTCAAAGTTTCAATGGGATTTAGGCACCTAAGTGCTTTTGACAATTTTACCCATCGTCCTCAACTTCGGCATGCTAGGATTTTCTGAAGAAATTACCTTGTGAGCAAGGATAGTACTTGACTTTTTTTATTAATAATATAGAGTGATAATTTATCATCCAGATTGGGTTTGGTAACTGCTTTTTATCTTATAATAAACTTAGGATATGACTAGTTAGCTGTGATAGCTTTGGATATTTCAAAACAATTGTTCATAGGGAATCTTGGTTAGCTGTCTGATTTTTCACAAACCTAGTTATATTTCAAATAGATGCACAGAGAATAAGCGTGCCATTTATTTGGTTTCCAGTGCTCTAATGTATTTCAAAGCAAATGGCAATTCATGTCCCAGGCTTCTTGAAGGAGCTATATTTACTCAGAAGCAGAAAAGGTATAGTTTGAATGGATTCTTAGAATTATGGGAGTTTAAGACTCAATGTAGTGCAGTGAGAATAAATTATCTGTCTTTTGATAAACTAGAATAATGGCTGGTACTTGAAAGATTAAAACTCTTTTCCCCTGAAAAAATCCAAAGCAACCCCCATTGGCAATGTGTATAAAATGTATTACTTTCAGATAAACTCTCATGGTCTAGGGAAAGCTTTTTGGTGTGGAAGCATCTCTGAAGTTGAAAGATAGCTTTCAAAGTAAGATTACCCCATTACTTTAAAAAGATATTCTGGCTCTTGCATTTTGGTTCAGGATCCATCTGCTAAAGATGAACATCTTACCATCTTTGCTAGAGCTCTTTCAACACCTGTCAATTTTTTATCACTGAAAATAAAATGTAAAAAAAGCTTAGACTGCAGAAACTTTCTTTGGAAAGGCAAAACTCCCTAACCATGACTAAGATGCAACTAAATTAAAGATACACAGAAGACACCCACACATACAGAGTACTCTGTAATGCAGGATTTACTTTTTCTCTTTTGTTTTGTTGGTCTCACAGTCTAAAATAATGGTCATTTTGTTTTATTGTATCCATTTACAAAAACATAATATTTATCTCCCCCCATTCAGCCAGTTAAGGAAGCAGCAGATAGCTCCATGGCACTCTCCTGAACCATCTCTTCAAGGGCTACTCTTCAGGTAGGTCTGCTGTCCCCAAGCAGTGTCTTCTGTGGGTGGAAGTTGGAGGCGAACTGTTCTCTGCCCCTACCGATCCTGCTCCCTGCATTCAGCAATAACCGAGCAGTACAGTTTCCTTCCGCATCAATCCATATGGCATCTTTGGGGCTGAGATATCTCCGGCTGCCCTGGGATTACCTTACCAATCTTTATGGTAGCTGTAGGTATCTCAAAGTGTATATAATAGTAGCACAAGTAACTATTCTGTCCATTTATACCATGGATGTGAGATTGTGACCTTCAGATCCACTTACTAAATGGAACAATTTATGACTAATATGATAACTGATCCTGTATCCCCAGTCATGTTTGCTTGTGACATCCACATATTATTGTTTTAAAAAAACACATTTGGTAGCCATTCTGTAATATTCATTTCACCTTTTTTATTCCTGGAAATTCACTCATTTCCTTTTTAGATTTCCCTTTAGCAGTTCTAAAGAAAGAAACAGATAAACATAGTAGCACATACAGAGTGTAATTTGCTGCTTGCAGAGAGCAAGCACAAGGTCTAGGAACCACCTGGGTCACACTTAAGCCCTGTCTTGCTTTTTAAAAAAAAAAAAAAATCCCTAGTTGCTGCATATTCAACCTGCATAGATTACCATAAAACCTGTCATTACACTTCTTTTGACCTGATGGGTACTGCAATTTGTTTGAGCACATGGGAGAGGGGTCAGACTACATTTTGAGAGAGGAGCAGAGGCAATTTTCTATAAGAGTTTCTGAAGAAGACGTGAAATGCATTTAATGAAGGGCTTTTACCAGCAACATATCCTCCATTAGACTTCATCATTAACATTCATCTATAACATTTTTCTAATGGCATATTTGTTTTTTAATGTATTTAATTAGCACATAGTGATCTTGATTAACTTATTGTGCAATTCAACTCCATACATCTCATAAGCAGTACACATATTTTCAGCTGAGTGTCAACAGAGGACTGTTTTCCATGCCAAAAATATAGGGTGTCATGTGTGGAGAATGTAGGGTCCATTGTAGAATCTCTTTAATAGTATCATATAATAGTCATGCCCACAGTTGTGATGTACACTCAACACCTCAGATTGCCTCATCAACCTGACTGACCCAACATCAGTTTTTAGGTTCAGGCTGTGCCCTCTTGATTTCTGGGAATGCATAGATGTCAAGACTAATCTCATCTTTCAGTATAAAGGTGCATTAATGGTTCTTTGTGCTGTGGAGATAGCCTTGAAATATAAATAAGGGGGATTTTTTGTTCTCTCCTTTCTTCTTTTTCCTTTTCACATTTACCCTATTGTCCTTGTTAATCACTTTCTTGCTCTCTACCATATTACATGGACTCTCTTCCATTGTTTCCCTTTTTCTACCTACCTATCTCCTATATCTTTTCTCTCTCTACAGAAAGTTCTGGGACTTGATACTCCAAAAGGCTAGTGTCACTGGACTAAACTTCATTGTAATATAATAAAACCATGCAGAAAAGACTATTCCTGCCTAATCAGTGAGTTTGGCTTTTAAATGATAATAGTAAAGAATCAGAGAAGTGTTTTACATCTATGTACAAAATAGTAATGTAGTGATATTTCTGTCCATTCATCCGTCTGTAGAAAGCAGGGGTTGTATCCGATTAAGTCTGTACAAAAACATTCACTGTGTTCTTTGGCTTTGTGCTACATGATTAAATAAGAAACATATGTATTATTTTCATGTATATAACACTAGTCTGTACCTATATTAGTCTTTTTTATCTTCTAGTAATATTCTGTATTCATATGCCAGAAATTAAATTAAAAAGGACAAATGTGGTTTTCAGCCCTGTTGCATTAAAGAAGTTATAACACTGTGTCATTGTCAATGTACCCATTATATGAAATTTTAATGACTTGCATCAAGAATAATGGCTGAAACTAAACATAGATAAAGCCAGGGGGAGGGGGGAGACACACATGAAGTCCCTGACATTATTCTAGTGAAGCAAATTACAATGTTGCAGAGGATTTTTTAGCAGTATTGTTCTTTTAATAATGCTTTACTGAAAATTAAGTGTGTTTGTGTGTCTGTGTGAGAGAGAACTGAGGAATAATATACTATTAGAATACATTCTTGCTTAAATTATATGTTAATGGATTTATTCACCATGATTGAAGCACTGTAATAATAAATACCTATATTTTCCAATACATCTAAGCTAATTAACTCTGCTTCATGAGCAGCAACAGTAGGTTTAATTCTCTTTTCTTAATATTTTATATTCTTACACTGGGAAAAATACCACTGATGCAGGCTAATTGCTCTTATTTTCCATATTGGTATTACTCATCATTAGGTTAAAAAGATACTTTACCGTTAAACACAATTTCAGCCCTAATATTTTCGATTAATTGTTCTACTGTTTTCTTCCTGGAGGGCTAATCATTGAACACTCAGAATCCCATTTCACAAAAGGAATATCATGCTACTTCCATGTATTGTCCACTAAAATTCATTCTAAAATGTATATTTAAAAAATCAAATTAAGTGGGGCTTACTTTCAAAAAGTTGTCAGACTTACAAAGGAGCTCAGAAAGAGACTAGAGATTACATAATAATCTGAGCACAAAATTAATTCATGTAATTAAAAGTGGGGGAAAGCTTTAGCTTAAGTCAGAGTTCTGTGGACTGCCTCAATTTCCATACTTGGGCATGCCTCTGTCCTCCTGAAACTCTCTTGAACAAGGGCTGTAAAAGTACAAGAGGATGTCTCAGGTACCACAACCTCAGATATGATCAAGGTCCTCCCTCATCTAGAATAAAATGTCCACAAGTTTTCATAAATCCGAGGCTTCCTTATGTATTATAGAGTCACCTTTATTTATATAACTGGCTCTCTGCTTTGTTGTCTCCATCCTGGTCTTAAATTCAACCACTATATCATTTATGTTGACCACGAATGACTTAATTTATCCAGTTTCACTTCTGCTAGGGAGGTTCTAATTTATTTTTGTACCTTTCTTTCAGCAGGACACAGCGATGTCTCCCCACCTCCATTTGCTCACCATCACTAGAGGAGTCTCAGGAAGTGCCTGCTGGAGGCCAACATGGGAATGCTGAGAAATGTTGCTAGTGGGAAGGTCTCTTTTCAAATAAAAATCGGTCAGTCTTTTCCGAGTGAAGTATGGAACTTCTTTTCAAGCTAATTTGGGTACGTTCTTTCTAGTCTCTAGATCAAAATGCCTTTTGATATCAATGGAGTTTATTGATTTACACCAGGAGACAGGACCTGACCTTATGTTTCTATCCAATGTGCACATTATGTTTTAAGCACTGAAATCATTTTAAAAGAACATTCCTTATGCAAATTTCCTTTCTCATTGTATACCATTTCATTACTAAAATGTTCTCTTTCAGAACACATTTCGGGTGAGGTACCACAGTAGATCAAACAGCTTCAATTTTCTTATCTGGAAATCAGAGTTAAAATGCTCAGCTACAAATAGAAATGAATTGTATCTTGAGAAATGAGGATGATCTCATTTTGGATTCTAGTGATTTGTCTATCAGCTTCTCCCCTTCCCATAATCAAGCATATTATCTTTCATTTTGCAGGTGCACTGAAAATATATATAAAATTGAACTAGTCAAAAGGAAAAATATTTCACAAAAAAAATTGAAATTTTAAAGTTCCTTCTGTGGCAGAGTTTGAAATTGACCCGTTCTCCATTTTCTCTATTTTTCACTGAATTTTTCCTGAAATCATTTTCTAAATTTTTGATTACCAAAAATCTGATTTTTTTTTTAGTAAACAAAAAATGTAATTTTAAATAAAAACTGTGGTAAAATACGGAAATATTCACAAACACTGGAAAGTTTTGATATTGCCAACAAATTTTTGTGAACAGTTTCATTTTTGGAAAAAAGCCATATTTTGACATAAAATTCATTAGTGTGAAAACTTTAACCAACTCTAATAAAAACTTTTCTTATTCATGCTGCTGTCTGTGTTAATACTGGGGGGGGGAGTAATAATCAGAACTTTGGACCTGCATCTGTAGTGAAAAGAAAATGCTTCAGAAATAGAAAGAGAAGCTGGTGTAGATAGATGATCAGAGAATCAAATGTTTAGTCTTTACTACGTCACGCCTTTCCACAAAGGACTGCCTACAGGGCTAAAAATATAAAGGATTTTCAGTAAATTACAGCTGTCTTTGGGTGTTTTTTATGGTGCTTGCTTGTTGTGTACCAAATGTCACAGAAAACAGAAGGCATCAAACTTGCAGATAGATCTACAAAGAATGAATCTGTTCAGTTCCTAGGATCAGAGGGGCCACAGAAAAAAAGCATCACAACCATGATATAAATATGCTACAGTTTTTCAAGCAGTTGCCTTTTATCTTATATGAAGGGACTAGCTGATGGAAAATGACAAAGAGAAGATGGAAAGAGAAATAAATGCTTTGTTGTTTGCAATAAGACAAGCAAGAAAAACTAACCAGGCAACAAATAAATAAGTAACTAAATCACTAAAATAAGAGATGTTGTGGCTATTTATATTTGTACTAATTTGCATGTAGATACATATGCATACTGCCAGCAAGTTCCAGTTAGTGTAGAGTACAGCTATCCACCTTATGAGCAATCTTGAGCAGCATGAACACAGGTCTCCTCTCTGCATTGACTTCCTGTTTGCTTCTGGGTGCAATGTAGAGTGTTTGATGTTTTTTAAAGCCCTGAATTATCTGGGGCCCCAGTTATCTGAAGCATATCTCGCCTTATAGCTCATCACAGCATTTAGATGATCATCTGGGAGTCTGTGCTACTGGTTCTTAAATTTGCACAAAATTACAGCTGGCCCCAACTCAGCAACAGATTGGAAACCAATTTCTGGATGATCCTCACAGAAACAAGAATTTAAAGTTTTAAGGCAGGAAAACACTGTATTCTTATATAGCCACATTACTCATAAATGCCGGTGTGGGGAAAAAGTTGTCAGAAGGAATAGAAAACCGAAAGGAACAAGGTGGGAGGAAAAAGCAGAAGTAGTCATAAAAATCATAAAAATGAAGTACAAAAGATTGGGGGTTCTTCACTGGAAAACCAAGTTAATCATCCAGAGTCTGAGCCAAAGCACACTGAAGTCAGTGGAAGTCTATCTGATTTCTTCAGTGGACTTTGATTAAGGCCATATTACAGTGCATATTACAGTGCATATATTGTAACTGTACTTTAATACATTTTACATGGGGAGGCATACTTTTCAATCTTTCTCAAAAATAAAACTAAGATTTAACCACAATAGGAAATTTAAACTATAAACTCGTGGAAAAATTAATCCACAAGCTCATAATCCACAAGCTTGTTTATATTAGCTTTTGGACTGGAACTACTACTTATTATCAAAAAAGCATCTCTCTGATTGAAGTCCTGTTCAATGTGCTATATTTACAGCAATGGAGGTGAGAAAAAAAGCCTTCTTCAAAACTAGAGAATTCAGTGGAGCTATTCTGGATTCATGCTGTTGAAACTAGAATATTCTAGGCTCATACTGTAAATAGAACATTTTATCCATAACAATATGCAATTAGAAGTTTAGGCATAATATTCCTCACATCAAAAGCTAAGCACTTTATTTTCATTACATTTCTATGGTATTTCCACAGTTCATAATAGCAGAGATGTCCTCTGGTTTAGACGTTTTCTGGGCACTTAGTAGCTGGCTGAGTTAAAGGCCTGCTATTTTACAGCCAGGTATTGATTGTTAGAGTTCAAGTGAATTTCAGATAACAAATAGGGATTCTGACTCACTGGAAATTTCAGATTAGTGTAAGAACTAACTAACATTTTGGGGTGAGAGGAAGAGAGCATCAACCCTGTACCTGTGTAAGTTTTATATTAGTGTTTCTGTGTTCATCAAAGACTAGCAGCTAGGATATGTTCCAAATTAAAAAAGCAAAAACAAACAAAATTCAGGGAAATAAAATACAGAAGAGAAAAATTGGCAAAACAAAATTGTAATATTTTGCAAAATACTGCTGCTCTGCTCAATTCACCTAACTTCTTGGTTAAGATTCCGAAATTATAGCACATTTCTACCTACATCCTTGAAGTCAAAGGGAATTTTGCTTTGACTTCAGTGGATGCAGGATCAGGCCCTAAGTGCTTAATTAAAGCTAGTTTACATTGAGTGCCAATTTCTTAACCTAAACATCTTCAAAACTTATAGTACAGTATATGAATAGAATCACTTATGCAAATCAATTACCTTGTTTACCTTATGCTAGCAGTTTAAAGTTTAACTCTTCTGTGTTATATACAGTGCATTGTAATGAAGTGGTGATCTACACAGGATGTCACATCATAGCATTATTTAACCATTATGTCCAAGATGTATTATATAAAGTGTTTGTCAGCAAAATTTTCTTCAGTCCCTCCAGTCTTCTTTACACTTGAAAGAGCAGATGTTCATTCTGTTTGATGAGGTGAGAAATAATCACTGGTTGCATTCAAAGCAAAATAACCTTGGATATATGGTAGGTATTGTACCAATTTCAAGTCCACACACTTACAACTTTTATTGCAAAATCTGTGAGGTATGATAAACAGTACCAATAATAACATATGCAGTGGGAATTCTTCTTCTTAGTGTATGCGCAACTTGCCTCAGGTGGCACGTGACCAGGATTTGGTCCAATGGTTGAATCATTAGTTTCCCTGGCCCAGGCTGGATACTGACGGGGAGCGTGACATGCTCTACTATAGGCTTAAATTCTTATCCTTTACCTTTGAACGTTCCTCTCAAAAAAAGATATCATTGCCAAAAAGTACATACTGGTTCACTGCAAAGTGCTGTTCTTGCAGGAAGGAAATAAACATTAAGTTACTTAACATGGAAAATTCATTTGAAAAAATGAGGTGCTGTACTTAAGAAGGACTATCTACATTAGTGCAGCCCTGAACAAGGGATGGTGCATAACATGCATTAATCCAGGAGCAGCCCCAGAAAGCATTAAAAGTCATAATTCTTCCTCTGCTTCTACCTTGTTCAAGAAGAGGGAATAATTTGCTACAAGCTTAGAGAAAAAGAAAATTATGATTGCCTCCCACCCCAGACCACTTTAACTGCACTGGTCAGTGAGTCAGAGGGATGGAGTCAAGGTTCTGCTCATTCCCTGCCCATCCCTACTCACCTGACCTGAGGGAGGAGTAAGCCAGTACGCAACACCTATTTATTCTGCATGCCCAGACTCATGGGATGGATAGGTACGTATAAATATAAGGTGGGGCTCTTACTCTCCTGTATGATTGCATAGCACAAGTCACAATTTACCTCTAAGAGAGAAGAAGATTCAAAAGTCCAAAGGATGACATTTAACTTGACAGAGGTGCATTAGTAGTAATAAAAACAATAACATTTCACATGTAGAAGGCAATTTCCATCTGAAGATTTCAAAACACTTTACAAAGCCAGGTAAGTATTACTCTCTCACTTTATGGTTGATCCTTTGGTGTATATGTATGAACTACACTCTTACTCAGGATTGTACATAAAAGGCTAAAGCTGGCCAAAAAAATTCCATCTCATCTTTTTTAATGAAAAAATGGAAATTTTTTTACAGAAAGTGTCTGCTTTCCTCAAAAAAATACCCCAAAACTGAAACATTTTCAGATGAAACAATAAAGTAAGTTTTCAGGGTTTTTTTTTTTCCCCCTCAGAAAATTTTAAATTTTCTGAAGGGGGAGTGTGAAAGGGTAGACCAGCCCTGCACTGGTTCAGCAGGGGTTAATCCCAGTTTGTGGGCCGAGGAGGTCTTGTCCCCTTGGCTCTGCTGAGCATGCTCTAGCTGGAACCCGGATATAAAAGGGAGCAACTCAGCTCAGTCGGGGCTGAACAGAGGTGCACTGCAGGTTCCTGCAGAGGGACTGCCAACACTCCAGGACACAGAGGCCAGTCAGACTGTGACAACTAGTGACCCCCCCAGACACTGTTGAGGGAGGCGAAGCCAAGGGATCCCCGAGACACCTAGCTGTGGAGGAACAGGTTGGAAGTAACCCAGGGAAATTTAAAGGGTAACCAGTCATATAACCGGGACTTGGCTCAGTATGTTTCAGCAGGATCCCCGCTGAGCAGGTGGCGGACAACCCCACCACTGCCAGGGCCCTGGGTTGGACCTGGAGTAGGGAGGGCCTGGGTCCCCCTTCCCTGGCTGCTGCCAGCCCTGAGGTGGCGGCCCACTTCCCCAGCCACCCCGGCTGTCTGGCCATGCTGCCCTGCCGCTCAAGCCCCATTGACTCTGGCTATTGGGCCACCCAACCCTGTGAGGAAGGCAGCCATATTGACTCTGGTCACTGGGCCATGCAGCATTGTGGAGGAGGGCAACCCTATGGACTCTGGACACTAGGCCACACAGCCCTGTGAAGAAAGGGATCCATATAGACTGTGGCCATTGGGCTATGCAGCCCTGAGAGGGAGGGCCTCCATATTGACTCTGGGCACTAGGCCATGCAGCCCTGTGAGGGAGGACACCCTATTGACCCTGATCATTGGACTGTACCGCCTGGAAGCCAGGGGCTGTCATACAGCCTCACCCAGGGGTGATGAGGTGTACCAGCCCTGCAACAGGGAGACAGTTTTCCAGTTATCCATATAGCTGTCTTTTAAGAATAGAGAGAGAATTTGAGGAAGCAGAATCAGTCAACAAAGTAGGAGGGGGGACATAAGAGTAATAAAGGCAGGTGAGATGAGGAAATAAAATCAACAGTGGATTCTGATATGGGGAACTGATGAAAGACTAAATGAAATAACTACATTGTATAATGGTTATGGAGAGAAGCTCTCCCTTCTGCGTAGCTATCATCTTCACTAAGTGCTACAGCGGTGCAGCTGTGCTGTAAGTGTAGACAAGCCCCGGGTCTGCCTAGAGCTTGACCCTAGTGCAGGCCTGCCCCTGCAATCTCAGATTTGGAGACTCCTGGGAAGTGCTGTGTGTTCTTTTAACCTGGTCAGCAACTGGAAATCTTCTGAGATTGCTGCTGTTTTGAGCAGAAGCAGCAATCAATGTAAGCAGATGTCTGCTATTTTTAGCAGCAAATATTATCTCCTGTTGCATTTTCTGTGATGTCATCTTCCTGTATCCAGGAAGAAAGGAGAATGAAACCAAGCACCATAGTCGCTCAATAACTATAGTCCACACATTTTTAATATGTGAGCTCATAGAAAATGATAATACCTTCCAGCATTTAATAATTAAATCACTTGAAAATTTGACTTCGAAACAAATTCTAATCCCAGATGTGCAATGTGTTTGGGTAAAAGGAAAAATCTACCATCAGGGAGTAGTGGATATTTCAAGATTTGCAGCAGTGGGCACCATGCACTTCAGATTCTCATCTGGTCTTTGTTTCTTAATAGCCTGCAAAATACCTGCCAAAGAACAACAGCTGTAGAGAACACTCAGCAATAAGAACAATTTATGAGTATGAACAACCAAACAATCAGCAAGTTCTTGAAGTTCTTGAAAGGCAAGAGTCAAATGATATTTCCATAGTCCTTTATTTTCTTTTTTTCTTCTTCTTTTGCTATAATACCTCTATAATAATGTGGATTTTGAGTCTTCTCTTCAGTTTTAAATGGCCACGGAATTCACATGTAACAATATTACATCCAAGCCTCCATTCCTCACTCCCTTCTCTTTGCCTCTTGATAATAGCACTGTCCTGTATACCAACGATAAAGGTTGTTGAGGTGGCTTCCCAACCCTGACTTCCACTTCCACACTTTTTTATATTATTCACCCTTCACATACAGGTTCTTTAAAACTCCTGTGACTTTACATATGTATGGGTAAGTCTACACTGAAATGTAAGTCATCTGACCCATGTTAGGGAACTCTGGGCTTGAGCTTAACTCTGTTAAGATTTTTTTTCTAACCCATGCTCAAACCTAGGGCTCTGGCGTTCATACAGCAGTGTGCAGACCCAAGTCAAAGTAGCCATATCCCAGGTTCCCTAACATCCTTCCGTACCCTGAAATGTGGCCGCTGTAGCTCTAGGATCATGCTGCACTGTGGGAAAACTTTACTGCCCACCTTGCACATTACCAGGAAGCAGCTTGATTTGCAAAAGGCTTGATCAGTTTCCTCTCTATTGCAAACCCAGGAGGCTTTCTGATAGTGCACTTGCAGATTGGTGATCAGGAGAGAATGGGTTAGTGCTGGCCTGAGCTGCTGCCATTTACAAAGAAGGTGGAGTGGCTTTCATTTTTGATACAGTTGATTGCAGATTGTTGGGATAGAGAAGACTAAGGCAGTTGTCCCATGGAATTGTGGGATACTTCTGTCTGACTCCCAGAAGTCAAGTGGCGTTGCATCTACACTGCAAAGCATAGTGCTCAGATCCTGGGTCCCATCTTAACTCAAGCTCAGACCCTCCAGCCCTGCAAGGTCCTGGAACTCTGGGTCTAAGTCCTGGGTTAGGGCAAGTGCAGTGTAGACACCAGGGGAGTTAGGCTTGAGCCTGAGCTCAAGCATGGGCTTATGTTGCAGTGGAGACATACCCTATAACATCTCTAAAATCCATTACTTCCTCTCTGTTCCAAATGAAAATCTGATTCATGCCTTCATTGCCACATGCCTACTGACTACTATAATCGCCACATATCTACTTCATCGCCTCTCCAGACTGTCCAAAATACTAGTATCAAAATCTTCTCCTGTCATTACAGTCACATCATTTCCCTAGATTCTATTCCTTTTCCACATCAATTTCAAGTTCCTTGACTTCACCTGTAGGGCATTACACATCTCCAGTTGTCTATGTGTATGTCTGTTGCCACCTATACACATTATCCTTTAATTGTATTGTTCCAACCAATTTAGACTGTAAGTTCCTCAGGGCAATGACTGTCAGAGCTTTGTGTTTTGTAAAGTGATGTGAACACTTATAGTGCTATCAAAGTAATCATAACCACAACCCACAGGGCATCACATGTGTCAAAGTATATTTGTTGTGCACCAGATCACTAAGGATAGCTGTTTTTATATAGTGAAGTGGGACTGCAGGGCCTGAAGAAGAAGAAAAAGTCCTGAGTTGTGAATCTCATCAAAACTGGCCTATATAAGTAGATATAGGTAAATGAGGCAAAGATAAAAACTCAGTAGCTTTGCAAGAGAATCATTCCTAAATATATACAAATTATTTATCTCTGTCAAGATAGAAAAAGCCATTCCACAATATTATTAATCAGTGTGATACACACTGTAAGTATGAAAAAGTATCAGGAGAAAAGAGCATTACATTTACTTCTACTTGGAAACTACTGTCAGGATTCAATGAAACATCCAAAAAGCTATAGCGCAGTCTTGATCCATTTTCAGAATGCAATGTCCTACCAAGAATATTCCCGTTTCATTCTTTCCTTTCTACTAGGGCCAAATCTTTCTCTGATTTTCTCCAGCATATAGCTGAAGTGACTCAGGTTAAGCTGGTGAAGTTACTTGTGATGTACCGAGAGCAAAATCTTGCCCAAATGGATTTGCACAGATTTATCTCATGGCAGAATGGGGTGCTTTCTATGAAGGAGATAGCAAAGAGAAATTTTGAGATGACTTAAATTAGTATGGGCTCAATTCTCATTTCACTTACACTGATGCATCTCAGGAGTAACTCCATTGAAATAAATAAGAGATAAGATGGTGTAAAACTGCTGGAAGTGAAGGAAGAATAAGACATTACATAAGTCATACATGCACCTATGTTTTTTTACACCTTCCTACATTTCCCCTGTTAGTATAAATTAGTTATTTTGCATACTCACTGGCCACTCTCTCCATTCTGCTTCATCAAGATGGCTGTGAGCCAGAAGATGGTGAGCTGTTTGCCTTGCACCACAGCAGCAGATGGATCTCTTGGATACATGAGGTTCCTTCTGGGCTGTGGGGCTATACGACAGGACGTGCAGATGTGTGAGTATCATGCAGGCTGTGTGATATGGCATCGCTGGTTTGCTGGGGCCCCTTTTAACAGTACAAGACAGTTCAGTCCCCATGTCTATACAACTCATGAGCTCTTTGCTGAGATTACCAACATTAGTGCTAATTAGCACTCATTGTGATGCTGGATTTTATTTTGTGGATACGTGTCCACAATGGACTAGTGATGACCCCAAGCTGCAAATGCATGTAGATCCAAACATTTATAGAATTCTGGGGTGGTCACATCCAGCATTGTGGTTTAGGCCATTATAAAAATAGGGCCAAATCTGGAAGTTTAGATTTGGATTCAGATCCAAATTTCTTCATGTTCAATCTGTTTCAGCATTTCGAGCCATGTTCTTGGAATTGAAATGAAACAAATTAATTTCACATAGGCCACTGAACACCCTTGCCATGCTACCGCTCAACTACCATCAATCTTCAACAAGTACAGGACCTAGAAGAAAACTCTAAATAACAATCCATTGAGCTACTCAGTCTACATGTACATCCTGACAGAGTAGTTGAGTTTAAGCAGAAGCTGACATCAAGTGATTTGGAGCAAGAGGAAAATGGTGAAAAGAAGGAAACAACACAGACCTTTTAAACTGTTACAGTAGTAAAAACAAGTATTTTCTTTACTACTGATAACAGACAGAGGAAACAGTTAGCAGCTGACAAGTCCTCTCCACTTTTGCTAGTCTTTACCTTTAGCAAGAACATTGGAGAGAGGATCTAGAAAATGCACCAGAATTGTAATAGATATCTCTGCTAAGACCCCTGCTAAGCAATGATGGTAGCTAATTCAGTAGTGCCTAGAGCCCAAGCTGATGTGAAATAACAATCCAGTTATGTTTTATCTGACCAGAATCTCTTTGTCTATCTTGCTTTAGCTAAGGGTGCATTACATTGTTTGGGAGTCTATCTTCCAATTCCATTTCATTCACAGAGAATTTTAAAGTATGTATATTGCTTAATCACACTACATGAAACTGCCTCTGGAAAAGTGAGACGTTGAGAGATTTCAGAAAGAGAAGCTGCTGTATGTCAGTTTTCAGTAGGGCTGCTAGCACTAACAATAATATCAGTAACTTGTCTTGATAGCCTATTGTAACTGTCCCCAGCTCATGGGCAATTTTCAGATACCATGCAATACAAGATTGTCTTTTTACTTTGTGTAGCTCTGTGGCAGATGCTAAAACTCAGGACCCTGCACAGAGATGCCAAGTTATTTCTGCTGACATCTTCACAGCCAGGTCAGGAGGGCCCTGTTAGCTTCCAACCCAGACATATGGAAAGGTTTGAGAGGGTGTCTGATGTTGAGGCAGAGGAAACTGGAGCATGGAAGGAAGGATCCTGTGGGGAAAGTCAAGGGACAAGTTTAGGCTGATGTGTACAGTAAGTTTTGTTGTTACTAAACAAAGGAAATCTTCAGAAAAGAGGAGAGGTTTGAACAACTAATCCAGTGGCTGAGCATATAATTGGGTGAACATGTGTTGAGAACAGGATGAATCAGCTCTTACTGTTTCACTAAACTATGAACAGACATCAGTATTAATCAAATATGAAGTACAATTAGTTACCCTGCATAGTTAGCTACTGCTCTCCTCCCTGCAATGGACAAAGATAAGGCGCCATATTGATTCTTTTAAATCTGCAGCAGCCTTTGTGGAATCTTGGCCCCTTGACTTCAATGGGAGTTTTACCATTGATTTCAATGAGACTGGGATGTCACCCATGGCCTTTTTTCAAATCTAGTGTGTTTTCCACTAAATATGTATATATTTGCATCTGTTCTGGGGTTTTGCTGTCTCTAATTTTTTTTTATCCTTCTCTCTCTCTCTCTCTTTCTATGTTAATCAATTAATGTCAGTTTCTTTTCCCTTTTTTTAGTGGAAAATAAATGTAGTAATAATTAAAATGTTGTGTGCCACAACTTTCCCATTTAACAAAAATTTAAAATATGAATTTCACATTTTTTGCCATGTCAAAACCAGGACTTTTCCCATTTGCTTGCCAGGACAATCTTACAAATAGTTAATACTCTAGGATCTAGCCACAAGATCATTTTATGATAAAATTTTGGTGGCAGACCAAATAAATAAATAGGATTCCTAGAACATCAAATTCCACATTCATCTCCACATGCGCAGACACCGTGAAGTTGTGCTACTGCAGCATCTGATGAAAATCAAGACTGCAGTTCATTGGACAAAGCCCTTGACAGGAAGCTGGTATATCGGGTGGAGGTGGGGGTGAGTAACTGGAATAAAAAGGATCAGATTATTATGTGGTGTAAATTTTCATAGCTTCACCATCTGAGGATCTGGCCCCTAGATTTAAGGCACTGACTAAAGGACAATTTCTCCAATACTGTATCTTTGAATTTCTTCATTTTCTGGTCTCAGAGCAGATCCTTATAAGATAAATTCATATTTATGTGTTTTAATATACTATTATTGCACTTAATATAAAGCTAATGTATCTAGCAAGTAGCATTTAGTCTACTTATAGTTATTTCTATGAAACATAGAGCTCTAAGAAATACAGAATAATAATATCCTGAAACATTTAAAAAAACAGATTATTGATGTTCTCTTAATATTGCTGAAAGTATATAAAAATCTTGGCTCTTTAAAGCCCAAAATGTATCATTTTAATTGTCTGGAATGATACCCTTTCTTATTAGATTAATGAATAGTAGGTTTTCTTTTTCTTTTTCTTTTCTTTCTTTATGTTGAAAGAGAGAGGGTTATTTGTAATTATTAGTTTTTCAGAAAGATAAAAACTAATTATTTCTCTCATGTTCTTTGGATATCACCATATTCTATATAAAATGAAAAATACTAAAGATAATACATTGGCCAAAGAAAAATATGGCACTGAAGTAAATGAGATTCAGATAGGACTTGGTAATGAAGTGGAAAATTAAGAATTTAGACTATAACTCATTCCTTTTTTGCAATGACCCTGAATTTATACACCTTTTGGGTTTATAAATTGAGAAACAAAGAGAAGTCTGAAAAGAAAATTAAAAACACCTTTGTCTCTCAGTGGGCAAAAGAATGCAAATCCTACTTCACTCTACATCTCTGCTGAAGTATTAGAAAAAAAAGATTAATTATTTTAACCCCATGATTAGATGACATTGATGTACTTGATAGATTTATGATTTATTCTCTTACCTATAGGTAGAGTTATTTAATACTCTTAACTATAGATAGTTATTTCTCTTTCCTACAGCATTCATTAAAAATTGAAAACAGCTACATTAATGACCAGATCACATCACGCTTCTTTTGGGGCCTGATCCTGCATTCCTTGTTCACCCACCAAATCCTAGTAAAATCCTCAAGTTTTGGATAAGCTAGGATTCTTTGTATGTAAGAAAACTTTCAGAACTTTCATGCATTTATTAACACTTGAGTTTAGGTTATAATTGCACAGCTGCTTCTTCTGCAGGAGATTATTGAAAGTATACTAAACTATCAGTGTCACACATTAATTGCTACTCAATAGTTCAAAGCCACAGCACTTAGAACTAATTCATTTCCTTCCATTTTTCTTCCTGGGTGATGTAACGTTGTTCAGGAATAGCCCCCTTTCATGGTTTTATATATTTTTTTAAAAAATCTGTTAACAGGGAATTGGATTTTCAACTCAATCAATAGTGCTAAAATTAAACTATACATGCCCCATGTCATCTGCTCCTCCTTCCTCATCTATTTTATCACTCTTCAAGACCATCTCCTAGCTGTGATAATTAATTCAAAGTGGAGTGAGTAGTTGGCTTGACTGAAACACTTAGAAAGAGACAAGAATTAGGCAATCCAGGCATCCACGCATATATAATATAAATAGGCTTTCACAATTTTATAAATAATGAAACCCTAGGGTAAATTTTGGTGGATAATTCCTCTGCGGAATTTGTAAGTGGCTTGTGTTCCATTCGGAAAGTGGGCAGCAATAATGAAAGGAAAGAAGAAAAAATTAACAGTGCTAATTTCTCCCTCCCCCTAAAATATTTTCTCAGCTGCCTAAGTGGACATGAGAAATATTAGGCTTTTATTCAGTGACCATTAACATAATAGCACTAGAACTGGCATTACACATGATATCCTGCATCTCTCACTTGCAGAATATAAAAAGAAATCTGGAAATTTAAATTTCTTCACACCCCTGAGCGATCTCATTATACTGACATAAGTTGATACTGTAGACCTGGCTCCTCTCTCAAAGCTCTGGCAATGTAAACCCCTTGGGGCAGGGACCAACTTTTTGTTCTGTGTTTGTACAGCATCTAGCACATTGGCATCCTGGCCTCTAGGCACTACCGTAATAAAAAAGCTTACTTCCACCATGAAGCAAAGGGAAGGCAGGGACTGCATTGTGACTGCGGGAGTCACAATGTAGCCCCTCCTCTTGTCCTACACAGAGCACATTGCAAGGTGCCAACCAACCCTTTTTATAAGCAGCATAGAAATGGATTAACATGTCATACATTTGTGTACTTTGGTAGTCCCTTCCAGCTGAGAATGTCCAAGTGTTTTACAACTATGATTACAATCATTTACAACTATGATTTAACTTATTTATTTATTTATAAACTGAGCCTCATCACACTGTTACCCAGGGTTTTCAGAACCGAAAGCAGTGGTAACTTAGCTATTTCACCCCAGGCAGTGTCAGGAATAAGTCTGTGGGAACACAACAATTCTGTCTGATGTGATGAAAGATTAATTTAAGTAAGCGTGCTCTTATTTAAAACTACAATGTATTAGATTTAAGCACACCCAGACATAAGCTAAAGGTTACAACATCCCAAATAATTACCTAGAATCTGAGATGGTATTGAGTAATTTACAGCAGATCTGCAATAGCCGGTCACTTCCCTACTAGGGAATATGTCAGGAAAAAAATCTCTCAGGATAGCTTCAGAGAACTGGTCCAAAGTACATTCTATTATCTAGTCTTTTTATAACTAACAAAACACATAACTCATAGTGACCCCTACTGGGTCATCACCTCTCCTAAATTCAATAAACTACTTATCAACAAACATTCCTAGCAATCTTAGTCATAATAAGCTGCTATATCAAAGGTGCCCAAAACTCAAGGTTTCCATCCATGTATTTTCTTTCAGTCTCAAATTACTGACTCTTTTTCTCCCCTCCTCCTATTCTGATTGGCAGAAACTGCAAGTCTACAGCTAATTTTGACCTTGCTTCCAGAAGCCCTGCTTATTCAAATTAATCCTTAATTATGTGGCGTTCTATTTTATTAATTCATGGTGGCTGAATGCACGCAATATGGTTGCAGTTAGCTTGATCAAAATCTGGGGTACACACACTCCCCTCAAATCCAGGGCAATGACACCTGTTTGAAATAAGTGTTATAGATGGAGACATTGATGCACAGTGTGCTTACGAGATTTGTCCAAGGTCACATTGGAAATTTGTGGCAAAGCTGGGCAAAGAACATGGTACTCCTGATTCCAAGTCCTGTGCATTAACCATACAACCAGCCACCCTGCCACAGAAAATATCCAGCTGACAACAGAAACAATATTTAAATTAAAGTAAAACTAAAAGAGATCCCATTCTTCTGGAATTGCTTCTGACTGAGGAACTTGTCAAAATCAGAAATCATTTTGGTACCCATGTGGGTACAAAAAGATAATGTCTTTCTCGGGGGTTTTCACCTTTTTCACTATGGTTGGACTTTTGTGAGTAAAATTACACTGGTCTACAATTTTTGAGACAACAAGGAGTCTGGTGGCACCTTAAAGACTAACAGATTTATTTGGGCATAATGTAGTCTGATGTTGTGCTCTACTTCTTTTGCACATCCCACATCCCACTCAAGCAATGAGAACACCTTGGATCTTTCACAAAGTTTCCTCCTCAGGCGATCTTTCCACTCCTCGGACAACGGTGAATCTCCAAAGTCAAACTTTGCTGGGTCTATTGTCGGAACTTGAGTCTCACACTGGGGTTTTACAATTGATTCAGGCTCGAAGAGGTCTGCTATCTTTTGTCCTCGCTTCACAACAACATCTTGACTTGTTTCATTAGCAATCAGTATAGTCACCTTTTCCTGGGCTTCCTGCCAGTCAGCCGCATTGAGCATGGGCAAAGGAGATTGGTCCAACGCAATATAGTTCACTGGGTCGTCTGCTTCAGAGATAAAATGTGCTATTTATTTTGTATTTTGATGTGCTGAATTCAAATATGACAATTAAAACAACTGATTGGCTACTGTTTCTAAGATATTTAAGTTTTTACATTTTATGTCTATGTATATTGTGTAGATAGAGTTTTAATCATAAATTGTAAACCTAGGTCTTTTCATGTGTTTATGGTTGCTTTACATGATAATATTTCACCCGTCCTGTTTATGTAACACTTTAAAAATCAGCAAAAGGGTTATATAAATACAAGTTATTATGAAACAAAAGGCAAAAAACTATTATGTACATAGTTTAGTTCTATTCAGTGTCTACTCGGCGCTTCTTGGCTTGTCTCTTGTATTCATTAAATGGAGCATCTCTTGTCACTGTCCAGCAATAGTCTGCAAGCATTGATGGGCTCCATTTGCCCTGATAGCATTTCTCCATTGTTGCAATGTCCTGGTGAAATCGCTCGCCGTGCTCGTCGCTCACTGCTCCACAGTTCGGTGGAAAAAAATCTAGATGAGAGTGCAAAAAATGTATCTTTAGTGACATGTTACAACCAAGGCTTTTGTATGCCTTGAGGAGGTTTTCCACCAACAACCTGTAGTTGTCTGCCTTGTTGTTTCCGAGAAAATTTATTGCCACTAACTGGAAGGCTTTCCATGCCGTCTTTTCCTTGCCACGCAGTGCATGGTCAAATGCATCATCTCGAAGAAGTTCACGAATCTGAGGACCAACAAAGACACCTTCCTTTATCTTAGCTTCACTTAACCTTGGAAATTTTCCACGGAGGTACTTGAAAGCTGCTTGTGTTTTGTCAATGGCCTTGACAAAGTTCTTCATCAGACCCAGCTTGATGTGTAAGGGTGGTAACAAAATCTTCCTTGATTCAACAAGTGGTGGATGCTGAACACTTTTCCTCCCAGGCTCCAATGACTGTCGGAGTGGCCAATCTTTCTTGATGTAGTGGGAATCTCTTGCACGACTATCCCATTCGCAGAGAAAACAGCAGTACTTTGTATATCCAGTCTGCAGACCAAGCAAAAGAGCAACAATCTTCAAATCGCCACAAAGCTGCCACTGATGTTGGTCATAGTTTATGCACCTCAAAAGTTGTTTCATGCTGTCATAGGTTTCCTTCATATGGACTGCATGACCAACTGGAATTGATGGCAAAACATTGCCATT
>NW_020664439.1:20772887-20885438 GCF_002925995.2 Terrapene triunguis
TTTGACTACATTTATTTCAGAAGCATTTTGGCTGTAGAGCAGTGTAATTATTCTCTGACATCCCATAATTTCCTGCAAGTGTGAAAATTTAAATCAATTAAAAAAAATAAAATTAAAATATGTCAACATTTTTTAAAAAATAAATTCTTCCAAGACTGCTTTTATTCCAAGTTGATTCCAAGTTTTAATTTTTTCTTTATTATTAAAATAACTACAAGAAAACAGATTTCTTGCAATGTTAGACATTTAGTTAATTTTTTACTTGATATTAGTCCTGGAAAGTGTTTATATTATTCCATTAATCTGTGGATATTTATTTACTTTTTAAAATATACTTTCCTGTATTATCATTTTAAAGAGGATGCAGGTTGCTCTCCAATTGAGCTAGACAAATTTTTTCAGTGAAATTGCCAATTTAGTGATACTGATATGTTTCACAAATTCATGTCAGCTTTGTGAAATTATGTGTGTGAAAGCAAAAAACAAACAAACAAAACTGGAAAAAGTCAAAATGTTTTGTTTGGACATTTTCAAAATGAAACCTTTACTTTTTCTGTTCAAAACAACTTTTCTTTTTGAAATTTCAGTTTAAAAAATATTTTTTGGCAATGTCATTCAAATTTAATTAAAAACATTATAAATGTAAGAAAAAACATTCACAATCAAAATTAAACTTTTCAAAATACAATGCTTTCTTTTTTAAAGAAAACTTTTTGATTTACCAAAATTAAAAAAAGCTGTGTTTGACTTGAAGCATTTTTTTTCAAAATTGCCAACAAACCAAAAAAAACCCAAACCAAAACAACCCCCCCCCCAAAAAAAACATAAATCCATGATTCACACAGCTCCATTCCGCAAAAAAGCATAGCCAGTTCCATACTTGGGATCTCTGTAAGTTTCCATTAATAGAGTAACCAGTAGGTCCCTTTTTTTGAAGGGATATAAGATTGTATGCAACGCACTGGAAATAAACCTAGGTTAGCAACATCATGGACATATTCACATGCTCTTAAGAGCATAGAATAGGTTAAAATATTTCTACCTGTGATGTATTTGAGGAAAGGAAAACTTTGCAGGTGTGGAGGCCAGAAAGATATTTAATGTAAAAAGAAGCCAGAATGGGAGATTTCTAGCTTTGAAGTAACAGACCGTGAATTGGATAATAGCATGAAGAGCTGTGCTGTCAGGTGCTCTAATGTTGTGCTTTTTTCTCTCCTAATGCCAGTCATTTTTAGTCCAGATTTTGTTGGAACAGCTTTTCAGGAAATCTATTTTCATACAGTTATTTACTATTATTATTTTCCAATTATATCATATTTTCAATGATAGCTGGAAAAGAGACAATGAAGCACTTCAAACAACTGAAATGAAAAAGTGCTTTCTAATTCAATAATACTAGGAATGAAATTGATTTTATTATATTCTGACTAAGTCTTAGTTTCAGTTCAACTAATCCTTATATAATAATCCCCTAACTCTGAAAGTGATTTGTTAAAGCAATGTAATAGAACAATTTATTTTAAATAAATAAGATATTAAAAAGCATTCAAGGATCTCGGGCTAAAAGGAGCATGGCACAACAGATGTTAAATTTGTTAAAACAATATAGATATTAGAGAAAAGCATGTGTATGTACATAGGAACTGCAAAAAGTTCACAACTATAATACATTATTACTCTCTTTTCCTTGACAGAAAAACAGACAGACACAATTTCTATCTAGTGTTTTCAGCCATCTACATGCTGCATGGGCAAATCAGTTGGGCATGATAATGTCCATAGTGGAATCTATTAAAGAGTTCACCTAGGTTCTGCATAGCTCTGTCTTTTCTTTTATTTTTTTTCCTTTTAAAATACTGTAGATTTGTGGGAGATTTTCAAAGGCACAAATAGAAATTAGACACCTAGCTCCCACTGAGTTGCAATAAGATTTGGATGCCTACTTGGTTTTTGTGCTTTGGAAATCTCTCTCTGCAGTCATTGTAGGAAAGTTTTAGCAAATGTACAGGTTGCATTGTCCAGGAGACGTGCATCTTCCCTGGGAGATAATGAATGGAAAGGTGTGTCTGGGTCCTGTGTACTGTGGTCCTGACCTGATGATGGTTGGAGGATCAGGACCTGGTCCTTGAATTGACATTAAAAGAAAACAGGAAGTCAATGAAGAGTATGAAGCATAGGGGTGATATGCTCTTGGCACTTCATCCCAGTATTATTTTATTCTGTGTAGGTTCTTAATTCACTGAAGAAGACCATCCCAGCCCACTATCCTGAGGATTTCTCTTGTTGGAGGCAGGTCTCCTTTGAAGCCCGACCTCTTTCACCCCTGTGAAATTTCCTAAGCTCTGCACATATGTGCAGAGCCAAAAGAACAACAGGTTGTTAAAGTTTGCATTACAAAATCCAGTGTGCATATAGAGTTGACTCTTTAAACGCCTATACATTCGGCCGATCACAATAAATTTTCACCTGATCACTGAAAGGCAGAACAGAGGTTTAGGGCCTATTTCTCTGCTAAATTTCAAGTGACTCCTCTGATTCCAGAACTGGCTACTTGCCAAATTTCAATATCCTACTCTAAGCACCCAAGTCACTAAAGCTATTTAAAAAAAAGTTAGGAAATGTTTTATTAAAAAAATCTTTAACATTGACAAACCCAGAATCAATCATAGAAACAGTACTCTAGTTATTGGGTAAAATTTCTAAAAAAAAAATTGACAGGATTAAGGATGAGGGAACTCCCTCAATCCTGCATTGAACATAATGTGGATGATCCCAGGTGTCTGTACTAGTATCTTTTATATATAGCTGTGATGTGAGGTCAGACAACAAAAACAAACTTTCAGTGATAGGTATTCACTCAGGGAGCTATGTTCTTATTTATTGAATATTAATGATAGCTGTGTCTATTCTTGTGTTTTCCTTTGCTTTCATTGGCTTGCACTAGCTCCACCTGTTTTATTATATTCTCCTCCCCATTTGTGCCCCTGTTATCTCAAATTACAATCTACTAAAAATTCCCTGCCTTTGCCCACTTCAACCATATGCCATCAACTCAGCACACATGTTGACAGCTGATTAATTTGGATGAATTTAAGTGTTTTATAACATTTGGTGTCGCTAATGCCAACTGGCGTCTTTATATCATTTCCCCCCAGGTAAAGTATATATTAATATATCTGAACATAAAGTAAGGAAATGCATAGGAATCTCAAAAGTGTATCTTTGTGTGTGTGTGTCACTCTTGGAAGATATCAATGGAATAGGAGTTGAATGAAGCCATAAACGTATACAGTAATTCCTCGCTTAACGTTGTAGTTATGTTCTTTAAAAATGTGACTTTAAGTGAAACGATGTTAAGCGATTCCAATTTCCCCACAAGAATTAATGTAAAAGGGGTGGGGGGCTTAGGTTCCAGGGAAATTTCTTTTGCCAGACAAAAGACATTATATACTTATGCAGTATACATTTTAAACAAGTTCTAATCAGAGGATTATCTGGGCACCTGCTCATGAGCTCCCTGAGCGTCTCCTAAAGCAACCGTGTTGATATCAGATGGGATATTTCCCAAGGAATGCCTTGCTGCTAAATAATGAACCAGCACTCGGTCAAGCCCTCAAGAGTTAACATGTTGTTAATATAGCCTCACACTCTACAAGGCAGCACTGATGGAGGCAGAAGGGAGGGGACACAATAGACACAGGGCAGTAGCTGCAAACACTTCCCTGAGGAAACTGAACATGATGATGAACCCATGCTATCCCTCTGGAGTGCACCACTCCCTCCTCCAGACAGCACATGCACGGCTGCACAGGCACTGACTTTCCAAAGTGCCGGGGCCGGTGGGGTGCTCAACCCCCCAGCTCTGCCCCAGACCCGCCCCCACTCCACCCCCTATCTCCCAAACGCATTGCATCCTTGCTCCTCCCCCCAGAGCCTCCTGAATGCCTACAAAACAGCTGACTGCCTCCAGAGACCTAGGGTAGAAAGCATACCTTTTTCTAATTTTTGAAATTCAGTTGACAATTTATTCTTCATAAAGAATTTTTAATTACTATGTTCCTTACTTCAACAGCAATTTTCAATCAAAATCATTATTTTATCCATTAAAATGCTCACATAACTTTTTTCTGTTCATTTTCTAGGGATACACACAACATTGAAATGGTGCCTCACTGATGTGTGAACATCATCTGCTGACTTCAGCTGAAGCTCCTAAGACAATAGAATCTATGTAGTTCTTCTACACAAAGTGTGTGTGTGCCCAGAGAGTGTGAACTTCCTGAATTGAAGGATGATGGCGCTCTGGATCAAAAAGACTGGTTGTGGAAAGCCGGTTTGTTTTGTGTGGATTTTTTGTTTTGCCCTGGATTAGAGGAAGTTGGCTTGGACTTTGGGGCAGAGCACGCAAATCACCCTATCTCCTGGGGAACACGCAACCAATTGGAGGGAAACTACGGCACAACTGAACTGGTATCCAAAAGGTAAGTGGCATACATGCAGGTAGATTATGGTATGTGGGTATCGACAAGCTAGTAGTCCTGGATGGAGAATCTGACTCAATTACTGTGGCCAGCCAGTATTAGTCTGAAACCATATGTATGCATGTTCATGTGCACACTTGCAACCCATGTTCGAAACTTCAGGGAAAGGCCCAAGAACATACCTCAGAAGGCTTGGACAGCCAGCTTACTTTGAACAAAGAGGCTGGATGCCTATTTAAAATGTATCAGCATCTGTGAAATCTCCATGGAGTATAGTTGCTTATTTTAAATGTATCCAAATGCATCTTGTGTTTCTGCAGACTAGTCTGAACATTTTGAAACAGACTTAGTGTAAAAGAGATTTCTGGTCCTTCTTGACCATGCTCAATCTGCAAATACCATGGAAGTGTTTTTCTTGGGATATTTTGTTACTTTTGCTTCCACTGACATCAATAGTATCCAGATGTACCAAAACATTTTGGTCTGAGCAAAGGTTAGTGGGGTTGTGTTTTTTAATATAATCATATTTCCTCTAGGAATGGGACAACTTATTCTGTCAAAATTAGAACCCACTTGAAAATTATTCATTATATCTTCAGAAGAGAACTCGTATCTAAGTTGTGTTGAGAAGCTGGCATTTGGATGCTCATCTGAATATGGTCTCAATTTAGATTAGGGTTTGACCTCTACAGAAAATCAGATTTATGATTTGACTGTTGTCAAAGTCTCATCAGCTATTCCTGAAAGATGTTGACCTGAAATGGCAGTAATCTCATGACATTAACTCTCCTCACAAGATTTCATCTGAATCTCAACTGGAACTGGCCCTTGGGTTTAGGAGCCAACCCAGAAACAAAATCATAGTAGTCTTTGAATCCAGGGTTTCTCCTCCTCACTCCTTAAACCCGTCTTCATTCCTTTTATTTTAATCTTTTGTCATTCTACATGAACTCCTTCTCAAAGAACATTGCTGGCAGGCCCAGTCCTCAGTTTATCTAGAAAAACTAGTTTGATCATTAAAATTTGCAGTAAAAAACAAATAGTTTAAATCAACCCTATAAAGTCAGCATGAAGATGAACCAGCCCAGGCACAAAATCTACTTGTCTGCTATTCGAATAATAAAACTAATGATATTTCAATCACCTGTTAAAACAAGTTACACACCCTTGGCAAGTGGATGTACAAAATGTGCAAGTATGGTTTAAATTAAGGGGGGAAATCTTTTTCTTGATTTGAAAAAGTTGAATGAAACACAAAACTTAAAAAAAAAAACAACAACAGATTTTTACTGAAACCCAAAACAACACCTTGTTTTTTAATCCTTCCTAATGTCTTTTAGTAGAAGTGCTCTCATACAATTAAATGTTGCCTGATTACCTCAGTTTTCATTTTACCTTGCATGATCTCTTAAAGACATTGCTAAAAGAAAATTGCATTTAAAAAAAGATATATTCAGCCAGTATCAACTACTGTCAGTATGACCAGTCCAGAGGTTAACATAATAAAGCACAAAAAATACCAATCAACAAGAAAGCTTCCAGCCTAAAAAAAGAACTAAAAAAGTATACTCTGTCATCCCACAGTGTCAAAGGCCTGGTATTATCATTTTTATTCTGAATATGTTTTTGGCAAGGATGCATACTATCTTTAATGCAGTAGTTGTAATCCAAAAATGTCATTTTGATAGTTCATTACAATCCATTTACCGTCATACATTTTAGTTTAAAGATTGTGTAAGGAAGCAGCTAAGTTTAAATATATGTATATTGCAGGAGCTCTGTTTTTTTGCCAACACAGTAATTACTAGTTGTATAGATTGGTAGGAAAAATATATATTCTGAACGGGCACTAATACAACTGTCTGAAAAATTCTAAATGGACCAGATCCAAACCTCTGGATTATTTCCCTCCCTCCAATTAAAGATTTTAAATCTTGCTCCAGAACAGCTCAGGCATTCTAGTCAAGAAGATCCACTGTCTGATTAGAAATATTTTTATTCTTGTTACAGTTATCTTGCTGAGTAAATATTGATCAGACCTTGCAATGCCCTGAGGTTGAATTCCTTGCATTTGCGAAAGAGGGAGAACAGAACTGCCTCAGGCTACTGTATCTTCTCAGGGAAATGCAATGAACAAAAACATGCATGTAGCTATAAATTCATAAGGGTTGATGATGCAGAAAGATTACTTATGAGCAAGGTTGTTTGAATTTGATGAATTATTTCATGCTACAGCATTGCTAGAGAGACCCAATACAACTCCCATTGAAGTCTTTAGAAGGCTTTGCATTGACTTCAGTGAGATTTGAATCACCTCTCTCCCCCACCTTTTTAAGAAATTGAAGAAGTAGTGTCAATCCTCTTAATTACCCCATTTTATACTTGTGTGTGCACATGTAGCTGTTGGCGTCAGTGGAATTACAAGTCTTCAAGCAGTAGAGAATCAGGCTCTGTATCTTAAGAAACTTGATATATTTGTATCCCTCATAAAGCAGGCAGCAGGTCCAATTATTTGAGCATAAGCTTTCATGGGCTACAGCCCACTTCATCGGATGCATGCAGTGGAAAATACAGTAGGAAGATAGATAGATAGATAGACACAGAGAACATGAAACATGGGTGTTAACATACACACTATAAGGAGAGTGATCAGTTAAGGTGAGCTATTATCAGCAGGAGAGAAAAAGAACTGTTTGTAGTGAGAACAGGAGTACTTGTGGCACCTTAGAGACTAACAAATTTATTTGAGCATAAGCTTTCTTGGGCTACAGCCCACTTCTTCTATGCATCCGAAGAAGTGGGCTGTAGCCCACTAAAGCTTATGCTCAAATAAATTTGTTAGTCTCTAAGGTGCCACAAGTACTCCTGTTCTTTTTGTGGATACAGACTAACATGGCTGCTACTCTGAAACCTGTTTGTAGTGGTAATTTCTCTCCTGCTG
Source organism: Terrapene triunguis (assembly GCF_002925995.2). Classification (NCBI taxonomy): domain Eukaryota; kingdom Metazoa; phylum Chordata; order Testudines; family Emydidae; genus Terrapene; species Terrapene triunguis. The sequence goes on from NW_020664439.1 coordinate 20,780,310, forward strand.
ATAATAGCTCACCTTAACTGATCACTCTCCTTATAGTGTGTATGGTAACACCCATTGTTTCATGTTCTCTGTGTATATATATATATCTTCCTACTGTATTTTCCACTACATTCATCCGATGAAGTGGGCTGTAGCCCACGAAAGCTTATGCTCAAATAAATTTGTTAGTCTCTAAGGCCTGGTCTACACTAACACCCCAATTCGATCTAAGGTACGCAACTTCAGCTACGTGAATAACGTAGCTGAAGTCGACATACCTTAGTTCGAATTTACCGCGGTTCAGACGCGGTCCACACGCGGCAGGCAGGCTCCCCCGTCGACTCCGCGGTACTCCTCTCGCTGAGGTGGAGTACCGCAGTCGACGGCGAGCACTTCCTGGTTCGAATTATCGCGTCCAGACCAGACGCGATAAATCGAACCCGGAAGTTCGATTGCCAGCCGTCGAACTACCGCGGTAGTGTAGACAAGCCCTAAGATGCCACAAGTACTTCTGTTCTTTTTGTGGATACAGACTAACACGGCTGCTACTCTGAAACCAGTTACAACAGTGTAATTCCAGATTAATTTACAAAACTGTAAATGAGATCAGAACCTGGCCCACTTTTAATAATCAAAAGAGACATGACACAAAAACCTATTCTATACTCTTAGAACCTAATTCTCCTTTCACGTAAACTGATTTTACACAAATATAATTCCATTGATTTCATGGGAGCCACTCCTGATTTAACTTTGTGTAACAAAATCAGGCCCACAATTTGGATCTTGAAGCTCCTGAGCTAATTTATTAATTATTATCATTATTATTATTTTATTAGGCTTCATTTTTATCAAAATTTTAGAACTGGTCAACAATTTCCCATCAAAAGTTATGTTTGTTTGTTTAACCTGAAAATAGTTTTTCATCTAAATAGAAATTTCTGTTTTTATTAAAACTTTTCAGGTTTTTCATAAGAAATGAAAACTCCCTTTTGATAACCACAAACTAATTTTTTTCTTCAGCAAACTAGCTTCCCCCCACCTCCCCAGCCCAGTTGTTTGGTTTTCAATTGCTGAAAGCTCAGACCATGGTTGGGTGATGTGAAATGTAAAATTCAGCAGAAAGAATTTGACAAATTTTCATTTTTGACAAAGCTTTCATGAGAGAGAACTATAACTTCTCAACCAGCTCCAAAAAAACTAACTTGAAATGTTTCTTGCATTGACAAGTACACCATGTGCCCTCCATGTGCCTCCCCAGGGTCTGCAGTATTCAGGGTGCTTTAACCTCTGCTTTAGGGCAGAGAAGTTGGTGAAAACTAGCCTGATAGCTATGAAGAAGCCAAGGGGATTGTGAGGACCATGGTATAATTTATTAGTTTCAGTATTTTACACTTTTAAATGTTACAGAGAGACTGTGCATGTCATAGCTGCAGCCTATTCAGGCAGCAGGCCAAGCTGTGCAGCAGTGTCTGAAACTTTGTTTTATCATCATTTTAGTGTGTTCCTTGCAGAAAACTACATTGGAGTTTCAGATGCTGCACTGTTTGGCCAGCTGTCTAAATAACAGCAGCAACAATAAAAAATACTAAAGTAAAGTAAAAGTTATGCTAATGTAACCCACACACCTCCTGGGTGTGGTGTTCTGTCCCATCTAGTGGCTCTGAGACCACTTAGAGAGAGAGCTAAAATGAGTCTGCTCTGCTGGCTTTTAGCTCATGCAGTAGAGGCTCATGCACTAAGCTCCAGAGATCCAAGGTTCGATCCTGCCCACCGACAACCAGGGTCTGTTGGTGTTACACTAACATTAGTATCTTAGGTGAAAACTTATCTTCAGCGTAGTTCACAAATGGGGAAATTATACTGGGCCTCCATGTTTGTATTTAGTTTATTTATGTGACTTATAAATGTCTTTTGCTAAAACACTTGCATCTTTCCCCCGCAACACAGCTGGGGGCACCTGCTTGACAGGCTGTTGGTGGGAGGGAGAGATGCATGGCCCTGAGAGCTAGGGTGAAACAGCTCCAGTTGTTCAAGGTCATGACCAGCAATGCAAGAGGTGAGCAAATTCAGCCTGGAACCACTTTCTTCAAGACTGTTGGTAGGAAGGAAGGAAGGGTGCAATGAGCTCTCTCTCAGGAAAGGTGTTGGGGCCGAGTCATGTGCCTTTATGTAATCCAGTGAAAGCTGGAATCCCCAAGATCTTTTGGTCAAAAGGAGGTTGGACATCACTCACCTGCTTACCCTCTGCCCACTAACAATTTAGCATGACCAAGAGTGATTAGTGCCATGGCTGACTCACCTAACAGACACCAGGATGGCAGCATTTAATATCTGGAATTGGCTACAAGAAGATCTGTGAATGTGGAGGATAGGCATCCTGAGCAACAGACTAAATGGGAGGGGATGGGGATGCATTGAAATGTGATTGCTTTATGTTAATTTTATGGTGTTTTCCATTTATGATGTAATACCATCACATAGGATAACTGTGATAAATTGTCTTTTAAGTGACTATCTGTAGGGCCCCGTTATGCAACTCTTACTCACATTGGTAAGCATTTACTCATGCGCACTCTCATGAGTAAGTGTTCCAACTTGGCCCATAATATTTGCCATTTTGTCTGTTAGATTAATTTTCCCACCTAGTTTTGATTCTTCTCTCCATTTCCCTATCCCATGAGCTTTGAGTTTCGACTGCAATTTCTGTAATGGATAATCCTTGTCCAAGTTTGGAAGGGATGTGGACAGAAGCAGCAGGTTCTTACTTTTCTAAATGAGGCATATAGTAGGGAAGTCTGGATAATACTGGTACCCTCTGAAAATACTGTATTACTTGATTGCTCTTTCACAGGATTAGTGCACTATAAGATGGCCTCTTTGAGTTCTTTCTCTTCGCTACTGGTCAAGCACAGCTATTTAATCAAATGGCATTGGCACACTCAGCTCAGTGTCCTTCCATAATATGTAAGGTTAATCAGGGTTTGGGTTTCCAACACAGACATTCACTTGGACTTTGGTGTCTTCCTAGGCTTTTGGGATTCTTGGAATTACTGGGAATTCATACAGTCGTTGTTAGGAAGACTATCTGCCTGTTTTGTATCTGCCTGTTTTAATGGTTCTTTTTTTTTTAATCTTTCTGCACAATAAACTAGTCTGTCAATGACATTTGAGTCACCACCTTTCCTCAACAGTGTAGCAGCTCCAGTAATGGAAAGCCTGTGTGGAACGTAGGCCAAAAGTATGCAACTCAGAAAGAGAACACAATTGGATTAAATTGGATTGTCCATGGCAGAATCATAGAAAAAATATTCCTAAAAACAAAATAAAAAACCTTAGAAGAAATCCTTAAATATGTGATGTACATTAAACACACTGTAAGGATTATGGTAATGTGCAAAATACTGTTGCCAAAATAATGCCCGAAATTTCTGCACCATTTTTCATTGGGAGAGGATATTTATTCCTATAAAAATAGAAAACTCTCCCAAAGCCATTTTTTCTTTTGATGGACCTTTCTTCTTAGCAACTTCTTTTGCAATATTCCACAGGGACTAGAGTCTATGACCTAAGAAATCAATATTTGTCCATTGGTGCCTCTTGTCTTCTCTCTGATACTATTAAACAACTGATTATGTTTTCTTTTCAGCGAGCCTACTCTACCTTTTCAAGGAAGGTAATGTGACACCTTCCTACAATACATTCAACGTTTGTATTATATGTAACCATCTGACATTTTCAAAATGTGTTTTTTTACATTCTTCATTTTCCTGAGTTGTTTATGTACCATTATTGTCCACTGGGTTCTGGAAAAATACATCTGGATGTATCAGTCTTTACCAGATTTACTTTCCAGGTTTTATTAATGATTTTCAGTCCCTTTCATAGTTCCTTGCTGAGAATGACAACTCAATCCTATAATTTACCTGTTCTGTTGCAAGTGACTTTATAGTAGTGTATGTATCTTTTTATTAATAATCTACTGCAATGTATTTAGAATTCACCAGTCTTATTTAAATCTAATTTAAATTGATATTAGAGACGTTTAAGGCCCGATTATTAGATGGTGAAAATACATGTACCGGCACCGATTTCAATGGAGCTTCACCAGTATATACTAGTTGATACTCTAATCCAATAATGTCAGGCTGTGATGCTGACAGTGCACTGAATTATATTACACTTGGTTGCATAGGAGACAGAATGAAAGCAGATACAGTACTTTGTATTATTTTCATTTAGTTTAGAAGGACAGATGATTCACTACTGTCATCTGTGTTTAACCAAGTAGACCTGAGCAAACGATTCACAACAAATACTATATCTGATGACTTTATCCTTTGTTTCTACTTCCAGAATATCCAATGAGGTTGTGATTTCCTCAGATGAATTTTTTCTTTGGAATTATTTTAGGTAATTGTTTAAAACATTATGTATTGTTTGTGAACAATTCTTTGGCCAGGTGGACACATGCTGGAAGGGTTTGAGTGTGGTATGTATTGTGACTGGGGAGACAGGAGACCAGCAAGGGCCTGGTCTACACTACGAGTTTAGGTCGACTTTAGTCGCATTAAATCGAATTTAGCCTGGACACGTTCACACGACGAAGCCCTTTCTTTCGACTTAAAGGGCCCTTTAAACCGGTTTCTTTAATCCACCTCCGACGAGGGGATTAGCGATAAAATCGGCCTTAGGGGGTCGGAATTGGGTTAGTGTCAACGGAAATCGACGTTATTGGCCTCCGGGAGCTATCCCACAGTGCTTCATTGTGACCGCTCTGGACAGCACTCTCAACTCAGATGCACTGGCCAGGTAGACAGGAAAAGCCCCGCGAACGTTTGAATTTCATTTCCTGTTTGCTGAGCGTGGAGAGCACAGGTGACCACGCAGAGCTCATCAGCACAGGTAACCGTGATGGAGTCCCAGGATCGCAAAAGAGCTCCAGCATGGACAGAACGGGAGGTTCGGGATCTGCTCGCCATATGGGGAGATGAATCAGTGCTGGCCGAACTCCGAAGCAGTAAACGAAATGGCAAAATATTAGAAAAGGTCTCCAAGGCCATGAAGGACAGAGGCCATAACAGGGACACACAGCAGTGCCGCGTGAAAATTAAGGAGCTAAGGCAAGCCTACCACAAAGCCAGAGAGGCAAACGGAAGGTCCGGGGCTGAGCCGCAAACATGCCGCTTCTACGCGGAGCTGCATGCCATTCTAGGGGGTGCAGCCACCACTACCCCAACCGTGTGCTATGAGTCCCTCAATGGAGAAACACACAGGGAAGCGGGTTCGGGGGACGAGGAAGATGAGGATGGAGATAATGTAGATAGCTCACAGCAGCAAGGAAGCGGAGAAACCGGTTTCCCCAACAGCCAGGATATGTTTATCACCCTGGACCTGGAACCAGTAACCCCCGAACTCACCCAAGACCCTGCGGGCACACGGGACCTCCGGTGAGTGTACCTTTGTAAATATTACACATGTTTTAAAAGCAAACGTGTTTAATGATTAATGATTAATTTGCCCTGGCAATCGCGGCCAGTACAGCTACTGGAGAAGTCTGTTAACGTGTATGGGGATGGAGCGGAAATCCTCCAGGGACATCTCCAGAAAGCTCTCCTTCATGTACTCCCAAAGCCTTTGCAAAAGGTTTCTGGGGAGGGCTGCCTTATCCCGTCCGCCATGGTAGGACACTTTACCACGCCAGGCCAGTAGCACGTAGTCTGGAATCATTGCATAACAAAGCATGGCAGCGTATGGTCCCGGTGTTTGCTGGCATGCAGACAACATCCATTCCTTATCGTTCTTTGTTATCCTCAGGAGAGTGATATCATTCACGGTCACCTGGTTGAAATGGGGCAATTTTATTAAGGGGACATTCAGAGGTGCCCCTTCCTGCTCTGCTGAACAGAAATATTCCCCACTGTTAGCCATGCGGTGGGGGAGAGGGGTGAAGTGATCATCCCAGAGAATTGGGTGTGGGGGGGAGGGGAATTAGTTGGGTTTGTGCTGCATGTTAACCCTGAAACCGCAGCCCCTCCTTTTACATTGCAAACCCATTTTAAATGGCCAACCAAACGGGTGCTTGGTATGGGAAATGAGGGCAGTACTGTTTGAAACCATCCCCACATGTTAAGAAGGTTAAAAAAGCCCAAAGACTGTATGTCTTACCATGGCTGCCTGCAAGCTGAAATCTGTGTCCTGGCACTGCGTGAGTGATCTCTCACACCAAACCAGGAGACTCTCAATATAAGAGGAAAAATGCGACCTTGTAACGAAAGCACATGTGCTGTTTTATGTGAACAGCAAAATTTAACGTGAAAGAGTGTACCCATTGTTCTCTAAAATGTATCTTTTTTAACCACCTCTCCCCTTCTCCTCCACCAGCTGCAAATGTGTCTCCTTCACAGAGGCTACTGAAGATTCGAAACCGAAAGTGAAGGACACGTGATGAAATGTTCACAGAATTACAGACTGCCTCCCATGCTGACAGAGCCCATCAGAATGCGTGGAGGCAGTCAATGGCTGATTTTAGAAAAGCCCAATATGACCGAGAGGAGAGGTGGCGGGCTGAATCGCGGGCAGAAGAGCAGAAGTGGCGTGCTGAATCACGGGCTGAAGATGAGAGGTGGCGTCAGCTTGCACACAGAAGGCAAGAGTCGATGCTCCGGCTGCTGGAGAATCAACCTGATATGCTGCAGCGTATGGTTGAGCTGCAGGAAAGCCAGCAGGAGCAGAGACCGCCGCTACAGCCCCTGTGTAACCAACAGCCATCCTCCCCAAGTCCCATTGCCTCCTCACCCAGACGCCCAAGAACACGGTGGGGGGGCCTTCGGCCACCCACTCACTCCACCCTAGATGATTTCCATAGCAATAAGTTTTAAAGTTTTAAATTGCAGTGTGTCCTTTTCCTTCCCTCCTCCCCCACTCATCCCAGGCTACCTTTCCAATTATCCCCGTAGTTGCGTGATGAATTAATAAAGAATGCATGAATGTGAAGTAACAATGACTTTATTGCCTCTGCAACTGGTGCTTGAAGGGGGGAGGGTAGGGGAGGGTGGGGTGGTCGGTTTACAGGGAAGTAGAGTTAACCGGGGCGGGGGGAGGGGCGGAGGGTTCATCAAGGAGAAACAAACAGAAGTTTCACTCCGTAGCCTGGCCAGTCACAAAACTGGTTTTCAAAGCTTCTCTGATGCGCACAGCGCCATGCTGTGCTGCTCTAACCGCCCTGGTGTCTGGCTGCGCGTAATCAGCGGCCAGGCGATTTGCCTCTACCTCCCACCCTGCCATAAATGTCTCCCCCTTACTCTCACAGATATTGTGGAGCGCACAGCAAGCAGCAATAACAATGGGGATATTCTTTTCGCTAAGGTCTGAGCGAGTCAGTAAGCTGCGCCAGCGCGCTTTTAAACACCCAAATGCACATTCCACCACCATTCGGCACTTGCTCAGCCTGTAGTTGAACAGGTCCTGACTCCTGTCCAGGCTGCCTGTGTACGGCTTCATGAGCCATGGCATTAAGGGGTAGGCTGGGTCCCCAAGGATCACGATAGGCATTTCAACATCCCCAACGGTTATTTTCTGGTCCGGGAAGAAAGTCCCTTCCTTCAGCTTTCTAAACAGAGCAGACTGCCTGAAGACGCGAGCATCATGTACCCTTCCCGGCCAGCCCACGTTGATGTCGGTGAAACGTCCCTTGTGATCCACCAGGGCTTGCAGCAGCATTGAAAAGTACCCCTTGCGATTTATGTACTCGGTGGCTTGGTGCTCCGGTGCCAAGATAGGGATATGGGTTCCGTCTATCGCCCCACCACAGTTTGGGAATCCCATTGCAGCAAAGCCATCCACTATGGCCTGCACGTTTCCCAGAGTCACTACCCTTGATATCACCAGGTCTCTCATTGCCCTGGCAACTTGGATCACAGCAGCCCCCACAGTAGATTTGCCCATTCCAAATTGATTCCCGACTGACCGGTAGCTGTCTGGCGTTGCAAGCTTCCACAGGGCTATCGCCACTCGCTTCTCCACTGTGAGGGCTGCTCTCATCCTGGTATTCTTGCGCTTCAGGGCAGGGGAAAGCAAGTCACAAAGTTCCATGAAAGTGCCCTTACGCATGCGAAAGTTTCGCAGCCACTGGGAATCGTCCCACACCTGCAGCACGATGCGGTCCCACCAGTCTGTGCTTGTTTCCCGGGCCCAGAATCGGTGTTCCAGGGCATCAACCTGCCCCAGGAACACCATGATTTCCACATTGCTGGGGCCTGTGCCTTGTGAGAGGTCTAGGTCCATGTCCATTTCCTCATCACTCTCGTCGCCGCGCTCTAATCGCCACCTCCTCGGCTGGTTCCGGTTTTGCTTTGGCATGTCCTGGCTCTGCATATACTCCAGGACAATGCGCGTGGTGTTCATAGTGCTCATAATTGCCGCGGTGATCTGAGCGGGCTCCACGATCCCAGTGCTAGCTATGGCGCCTGGTATGAAAAAAGGCGCGAAACTAGTATCTGACGGACTAGGTGAGGGAGGGAGGGAGGGAGGGGCGAGTGACGACATGGCATACAGGTACAGGGAATTAAAATCAAGAAAGGTGGCTGTGCATCAGGGAGAAACACAAACAACTGTCACACAGAATGGCCCCCCCCAAAGATTGAACTCAAAAGCCTGGGTTTAGCAGGAGGGAGGGGGGAAGCAAATGAATACAGAATAAATCTATTTTTTACATCTTAAGACGACGGTGCAGCATGACTGATAGCCCTCGGCATTTTCTGGGTGCTTGGCAGCAAATACTGGGCGCTTGGCAGTTAGCCTTCAGGTCTATTGCACCATCTGATACCCACTGCAGTATGACAACGATGGATACCAGTCGTAATATACTATCTACTGCCCAAAAGGCAAGGGGTTGCTGCTGTGTAGCAATGTTGCCCCATACTTCGCATACTACGACTGATAACCATCATCATCAAGGCAAGGGGTTGCTGCTGTGTAGCAATCTAGACCCACATCTGCCAGCCCCATGTCTGCCAGCACCCACATTGCCCTCGGCCTCTTCTGGGTGCTTAGCAGAAAACTGGGTGCTTGGCAGAAAATAGCATACTACGACTGATAACCATCATTGTCTGCCCAGGTGCCCATGATCCACAGCCACTGCTGTCCGACGAGGATGGTTACCAGTCGTAATAAACCAGCTACTGCCAAAAGGCAAAAGGCAAGGGCTGGTGCAATGCAGCCCTACGGCTGCCAGCCCCACGGCTGCCGGCACCCAGATCGCCAATGAAGGCTACCAGTCATGCTGCACCGTCTACCGCCAAAAGGCAGTTAGGTGCTGCTGCTGTGTAGCAATGCAGTCCCACATCTGCCGGCACCTAGATGACATATGGTGACGGTGAGCTGAGCTGAGCGGGCTCCATGCTTGCCGTGGTATGTTGTCTGCACAGGTAACCCAGGTAAAAAGGCGTGAATCTATTGTCTGCCGTTGCTGTGACGGAGGGGGAGGGGCCTGACGACAGGTACCCAGAACCCCCCGCGGCACTGTTTTGCATCATCCGGGCATTGGGGTCTCAACCCAGAATTTCAATGGGCGGCGGAGACTGCGGGAACTGTGGGATAGCTACCCATAGTGCAATGCGCCGGAAGTCGACGCTAGCCTCGGTACTGTGGACGCGGTCCGCCGAACTAATGCACTTAGAGCATTTTATGTGGGGACACACAAAATCGGCTGTATACAACCGATTTCTATAAAACCGGCTTCTATAAATTCGACTTAATTTTGTAGTGTAGACATACCCAAGGAGTAGGTGAATGTGAAATTATCCCATATCTCCCCTAGTGGTTGTGGAGGGACTATGAAATGATGATACTGGTTTGAGTTTGCCTTGGAAGAAGAAGACAGATGCCTCCATCTCTGGAGGAGGGCTCAAGTCATGTTCAATGAGCAGAGGCAAGTGTGCCCAGCAGCCCTGGGGAAATAGGGAGCAAGACTGTCAATGTCAGAAGGGGAATAAATAGTCAACCCTGGAGGTGGGGAGTTGAGAACATTAAGGGTGAGACCATCAACCCAGGATGGGAAAGTGGGAGAGACCATCAACCTCAGGGGGAAGGTGAAACTATCAATTTCGGAGAGGGAGTGGAAAGTGGGATCCCCTACCTCAGAGAAAGGGGATAGGTGAGACAGTCAACCTTATGGGGAAGGGTGGTGATACCAGTAGAAGGAAGGATGAATCTGGTCCTTGGCATTGTAATCTCTGACATAATCTCTACAATATTTTAATGACTTGGTAACACTTGATCCCTTGAGTCTGACTGGTGACTGAGCTACAGGTATCAGAGTAATTTTCATTTTATTACATTTGTTGTGGGTGCATTATCAGATACATTAAATTTCAGCATATTCACTATCCAGGATGAGTTCAGATATGATTTATAGGATTGGTTGTCAGTCAAGGAACCTTACACAGCAAAACACTCTCTCCCACTCTTCTTTTCCCAGCCCCTGAAAACACATCCCACCATAAAGAATCAATGATAAACTTTAATTTCAAAATACGACTGATCCACTTATCAAAGAATCTGTGTGTGCTTTTGCTCTCTGCCTCTGTAGACCCTGGCGTAATTCTCATCCCCCTCTTTGGAGAATAGCTTAATTTATTGTCTGTAATGGTTTATTCCCCATCATTAAAACTAAGCTTCAAGTTTAATTTATTTATACAATTAGACAGCAAAAATTCCATATGCTCAACTGCCAGTTAGTGCCATTTGCCTTTGCATGAATATCTGCATGAACATCTACATTAACATAGGATGAGTTGAGACTTGTAGTCATAGCTTGCAAATTATCCAAAAGATGGTTTACCACAAATGTCCTAACTAAACATATCTAGCCCGATCCTGTTCTCACTCGTGCTGGTTTTAGCAAAGATGCATCTCCAGTGAGTTGTCCCTCATTTACACTGTGGATGTGAGATCATAATCAGCCACACCAACTAGAAGAGGAAGAAAGCAAAGAGCTTTTTGAGTTAGTTGTTGGACAAAATAGCACACTTGGTAAGCCAGATTGGCCACTGGCTTGCATTTTGTGTAATCATTTATGCAAATGCAAAGTAGGTGTAAAATGCTACCTCTCTGATCTGATAAGCTCTTACATCCACTTGGCACAGGTATAAATGATTGCACAAGGTGAAAGACAGTGGAGAATCAAGCCCATTATTAATAAAGCAGAGCTTTTCACTTTGGAACATGGGGACAGGCTTTCAGAAATGCTCAGTAACTCCTATTGTGACATACATGGCCAGATTCTCAAAAAGGATCCACACGCTGAGCTCTTCTGAAAATTTGGCCTATAGTGTGTAGTTCTGGTTTTTGCATTTCTGATTTTCTTTCGTCTGGTTTCTGTAAAAGCCACTGGATGCTCAAAGAGATCTGCAAGAAAAAAACAGAGCAAAACCATACACATTTTCCAGGAGCTCCTGGAAAAAACTAATTTCCTTCCAAAACTAATTTTGTGTTAAGCTACCCTTCCCTTAAAATGGATATCTTTCCCACTGGATTTATACACCTCACAAATTCTCTGATGCTCTGTTAACAAGCTGAGGCTGTGTGGTCAGTTTAGCTTTTGGAAGTGGTACCTCCAGGAATAATGACATGGGAGGCTATGTGCCTACACTGCAAAGAAAAACCCATGGCACTGAGCCTAGGACCATTGACTCAGACTTGCAGGGCTAAAAATAACAGTGTAAACATTCCCGCTCGGGCTGGAGCCCCAGCACTGAAACCCAGTGGGAGGGATGGTCTTGGTACCCAGGCTGCAGCCTGGGAGGGAACATCTACACTGCTATTTTTAGCCCAACAGCCCAAACCCTGTGAGCCCAAGTCAATTGATCTGGGCTCTGAGACTCAGCATCATGTGTTGTTGTTTGTAGTGTAGACATATCTTAAGATAGCAGCTGCAGTCAATTGTAAATAGCAAGAGGGGATGGTTCTGAATATGAACTCCAATCTAAAGTCTTTGAAATCTAAACACTTTGAAATGTGGATATCGGATGTGTGATTAGGGTGTATATAATTTGCCAAACTAGATTATCAGAAATGACCACCTTCATATTTTTCAGGTGACAGACATTCAGAAATGAATCATAAGAACATAAGAAAGGCCGTACCGGGTCAGACTAAAGGTCCATCTAGCCCAGGATCCTGTCTACCGACAGTGGCCAATGCCAGGTGCCCCAGAGGGAGTGAACCTAACAGGCAATGATCAAGTGATCTCTCTCCTGCCATCCATCTCCACCCTCTGACAGACAGAGGCTAGGGACACCATTCCTTACCCGTCCTGGCTAATAGCCATTAATGGACTTAACCACCATGAATTTATCCAGTTCTCTTTTAAACGCTGTTATAGTCCTAGCCTTATCAACCTCCTCAGGTAAGGAGTTCCACAAGTTGACTGTGCGCTGCGTGAAGAAGAACTTCCTTTTATTTGTTTTAAACCTGCTGCCTATTAATTTCGTTTGATGACCCCTAGTTCTTGTATTATGGGAATAAGTAAATAACTTTTCCTTATCCACTTTCTCCACATCACTCATGACTTTATATACCTCTATCATATCCCCCCTTAGTCTCCTCTTTTCCAAGCTGAAGAGTCCTAGCCTCTTTAATCTCTCCTCATATGGGACCCGTTCCAAACCCTTAATCATTTTAGTTGCCCTTTTCTGAACCTTTTCTAGTGCCAGTATATCTTTTTTGAGATGAGGAGACCACATCTGTATGCAGTATTCGAGATGAGGGCGTACCATCGATTTATATAAGGGCAATAATATATTCTGAGTCTTATTCTCTATCCCCTTTTTAATGATTCCTAACATCCTGTTTGCTTTTTTGACCGCCTCTGCACACTGCGTGGACATTTTCAGAGAACTATCCACGATGACTCCAAGATCTTTTTCCTGACTTGTTGTAGCTAAATTCGCCCCCATCATATTGTATGTATAGTTGGGGTTATTTTTTCCAATGTGCATTACTTTACATTTATCCACATTAAATTTCATTTGCCATTTTGTTGCCCAATCACTTAGTTTTGTGAGATCTTTTTGAAGTTTTTCACTGTCTGCTTTGGACTTAACTATCTTTAGCAGTTTAGTATCATCTGCAAACTTTGCCACCTCACTGTTTACCCCTTTCTCCAGATCATTTATGAATAAGTTGAATAGGATCGGTCCGAGGACTGACCCTTGGGGAACACCACTAGTTACCCCTCTCCATTCTGAGAATTTACCATTAATTCCTACCCTTTGTTCCCTGTCTTTTAACCAGTTCTCAATCCATGAAAGGACTTTCCCTCTTATCCCATGGCAGCTTAATTTACATAAGAGCCTTTGGTGAGGGACCTTGTCAAAGGCTTTCTGGAAATCTAAGTACACTATGTCCACTGGATCCCCCTTGTCCACATGTTTGTTGACCCCTTCAAAGAATTCTAATAGATTAGTAAGACATGATTTCCCTTTACAGAAACCATGTTGACTATTGCTCAACAGTTTATGTTTTCCTATGTGTCGGACAATTTTATTCTTAACTATTGTTTCGACTAATTTGCCCGGTACAGATGTTAGACTTACCGGTCTGTAATTGCCGGGATCACCTCTAGAGCCCTTTTTAAATATTGGCGTTACATTAGCTAACTTCCAGTCATTGGGTACAGAAGTTGATTTAAAGGACAGGTTACAAACCTTAGTTAACATTTCCGCAACTTCACATTTGAGTTCTTTCAGAACTCTTGGGTGAATGCCATCTGGTCCCGGTGACTTGTTAATGTTAAGTTTATCAATTAATTCCAAAACCTCCTCTCGTGACACTTCAATCCGTGACAGTTCCTCAGATTTGTCACCTACAAAAGCCAGCTCAGGTTTGGGAATCTCCCTAACATCCTCAGCCGTGAAGACTGAAGCAAAGAATCCATTTAGTTTCTCCGCAATGACTTTATCGTCTTTAATCGCTCCTTTTGTATCTCGATCATCAAGGGGCCCCACTGGTTGTTTAGCAGGCTTCCTGCTTCTGATGTACTTAAAAAACATTTTGTTATTACCTTTGGAGTTTTTGGCTAGCCGTTCTTCAAACTCCTCTTTGGCTTTTCTTATTACATTCTTGCACTTAATTTGGCAGCGTTTATGCTCCTTTCTATTTGCCTCACTAGGATTTAACTTCCACTTTTTAAAGGAAGTCTTTTTATCTCTCACTGCTTCTTTTACATGGTTGTTAAGCCACAGTGGCTCTTTTTTAGTTCTTTTACTGTGTTTCTTAATTTGGGGTATACATTGAAGTTGGGCCTCTATTATGGTGTCTTTAAAAAGCACCCATGCAGCTTGCAGGGATTTCACTTTAGTCACTGTACCTTTTAATTTCTGTTTAACTAACCCCCTCATTTTTGCATAGTTCCCCCTTTTGAAATTAAATGCCACAGTGTTGGGCTGTTGAGATGTTCTTCCCACCACAGGGATGTTGAATGCTATTGTATTATGGTCACTATTTCCAAGCGGTCCTGCTATAGTTACCTCTTGGACCAGCTCCTGTGCTCCACTCAGGACTAAATCTAGACTTGCCTCTCCCCTTGTGGGTTCCCGTACCAGCTGCTCCATGAAGCAGTCATTTAAAGTATCGAGAAATTTTATCTCTGCATTTCGTCCTGAAGTGAAATGTTCCCAGTCAATATGGGGATAATTGAAATCCCCCACTATTATTGAGTTCTTAATTTTGATAGCCTCTCTAATTTCCCTTAGCATTTCATCATCACTATCACCGTCCTGGTCAGGTGGTCGATAATAGATCCCTAATGTTATATTCTTATTAGAGCATGAAATTTCTATCCATAGAGATTCTATGGAACATGCGGATTTGCTTAAGATTTTTACTTCATTTGATTGTACATTTTCTTTCACATATAGTGCCACTCCCACGCCCTGCATGACCTGTTCTGTCCTTCCGATATATTTTATTTATTTATTATTTATTATTATTATTTGTACCCCGGAATGATTGTGTCCCATTGATTGCTCTCAGTCCACCAGGTTTCTGTGATGCCTATTATATCAATATCCTCCTTTATCACAAGGCACTCTAGTTCACCCATCTTATTATTTAGACTTCTAGCATTTGTGTACAAGCACTTTAAAAACTTGTCACTGTTTATTTGTCTGCCCTTTCCTGATGTGTCAGATTCTTTTTTATGTGAATGTTTATCATCTGATCTGGCCCCTACTTTATCCTCTTCCATCCTCTGCTCCTGACTATAACCTGGAGATTCTCTATCATTAGACTCTCCCCTAAGAGAAGTCTCTGTCTGATCCACATGCTCCTCTGCAGCAGTCAGCTTTCCCCCATCTCCTAGTTTAAAAACTGCTCTACAACCTTTTTAATGTTTAGTGCCAGCAGTCTGGTTCCACTTTGGTTTAGGTGGAGCCCATCCTTCCTGTATAGGCTCCCCCCATTCCAGAAGTTTCCCCAGTTCCTAATGAATGTAAACCCCTCCTCTCTACACTATCGTCTCATCCACGCATTGAGACTCTGAAGCTCTGCCTGCCTACCTGGCCCTGCGCGTGGAACTGGGAGCATTTCTGAGAATGCCACCATAGAGGTCCTGGATTTCAGTCTCTTCCCTAGCAGCCTAAATTTGACCTCCAGGACATCTCTCCTACCCTTCCCTACGTCATTGGTACCTACATGTACCACGACCACCGGCTCCTCCCCAGCACTACACATAAGTCTGTCTAGATGCCTCGAGAGATCCGCAACCTTCGCACCAGGCAGGCAAGTCACCATACGGTTCTCCCGGTCATCACAAACCCAGCTATCTACGTTTCTAATGATCGAATCTCCCAATACTAATACCTGCCTTTTCCTAGCAACTGGAGTTCCCTCCCCCGGAGAGGTAACCTCAGTGCGAGAGGCAACCCCAGCACCGTCTGGAAGGATGGTCCCAACTATGGGAAGGTTTCCCTCTGCTCCCGTTGACTGCTCTGCTTCCCTGGGCCTTTCATCCTCCTCAACAGCGCAGGGGCTGTCTGACCGGAGGTGGGACAATTCTACAGTGTCCCGGAAAGCCTCATCAACATACCTCTCTGCCTCCCTTAGCTCCTCCAGTTCCGCCACCCTTGCCTCCAGAGTCCGTACATGGTCTCTGAGGGCCAGGAGCTCCTTGCACCGAATGCACACATACGCCACCCGCCCACAGGGCAGGTAGTCATACATGCTACACTCAGTGCAATAAACTGGATAGCCCCACTCTGCAGCTGGGCTTCTGCCTGCATTGTCTCCTAGTTAATGAAGGGGTTGTTTAAAGCAAGAAGTTTTGAATGTAGTTTGGGCTATAGGTTTTAAGGGGAATAAAGGGTATAAGATAGAACCGGCAAGGGACCCATGCTCCCTTCCAAACTCCCCTTGTGAAACTCCCTGTTAGCAGCCCCTGTTCTCAAAAGCTCCCTGGTCGCTTGTGCGCTGCTTTATAAAGCCCTGGCCTGGGTGAATGCCCCACCCACTGATTAAGGCTCAGCCAATTACCAGAGGCTTCTAGCCCTCAGACCTGCCTTTGAAGCTCACAGCTTCCAACTGCCAGCCACAGCACACGGTCCTTCAAACAACCAACCAACCAAACAGACTGACAAACACAAGCTCAGCACACAGCAAGTAACCCCCAAACACAAACAAACACACACCACAGACAGTCACTTACCCCAAGGGTCCTGTATTTGCTCCTCCTTCACCTGGAGAACTCCCTTGCGAAACTCCCTGTCCATCAATGATTTTTCTTGTTCGGGGCCAACTCTAAATAACAGGACATTTGGGATGTTTTGTTTACTTACTAGTTAATTAGAATAATAGATTTAAGGCTGTAACATATTAAGTTATCCAATGACTGAATTATTTCCAAATGTAGGAAAATACATTGGAATTTGCTATACCAAATGAGAACATTGCTCTGGTAAACAGCCTCCACGAGTGATCAATACATGATGCTTTAGAGGAAGGTAAGAAACAAAAACAAATAATAAACCAACACTGCATACTCCACAAAACCTCTAAAATGAAACCGTGGCTATCCTCATTGGATTGTACAGAAATTCCTCCAATCAAAAATGAATATAGTTAAACATTTCTCACATAGATCTGGATTCATCATCAGAATTCAGAGGCAGATACACATTTTGGTGTGCTCAAAGAATGGAAAGGGTAAATATTCAGTATACATTTTTTCTTTTAAACTAGAAGCAAGCACATTCTTAAATATCAAACCAATTATCTTACTTGAGAGGAGGAAAAAATATAGAACATTTCTGACTTCTTCAAAATAGCCTTACATGCCCATTGAGAAAATGCCTAAAAGGGACTTCAGTCAATCTTGCTTTATTAGTTGCTCTTGAAGAAGCATTTTTCAGAGGTCTTGAGCTAGCAGTCAATAACATCACTCTTACTGACTCTAAGATACTTGTGGAGCTCCCTGGGCTCTATCATTTAAACACAATTGGTGCAGTACAAGTTTCAGCTCATTTTAAGCTATCATCTGATATGGAACATATACAGAATTCCCTACGGCTGATCTTTCTCTGCATTTTTATCACTCTTTGACACTCAGCATTTCAGGGATTTCTGATTGCAATATTTTTAAGCCAAATTCAGCAAGAAATGTTTCCTGAAGATATAGACTTCTGAAAATTATTGCTTCATATGGCAACTGAGCCTACCTACTTACCAACCACTGTCCCACCTCCTTTTTGATTATGGCCCTCTTGTCTAATGCTCTTGCTTCTAGATAATGTACGTAATAAGGTTGCAGTTTTGTTGCAGATCCTTATTTCAAAAATATATGCACTCATCTCTTGCCACTTGTGCATCACAAATAAGGAAGAAGGGTGCTCTTGTGGCTGAAGCACTGGCCTGGGACTAGAAGATCTGGGTTGAATTCCTGGATCAGCCACTGACTTTCTTTGTGACCTTGGGCAAGTAACTTAATCCTCACTTTCCCATCTGTAAAATACAGGCAATGCTAATTCATTTTCTTCACACTTCTCTGACTAGATCTTGGATCTTTTTTCATGCAGTTGAAAGAAACTGACTCTTACAGATCATTTCTCCCACAGGCAGGTTACATAGCTGCAAAATTTAGGGCTACTTCTAAATTTTGTGAAGAAACTAAAACTCCTTATTTATCATATTTGAAGTGACATAGCTGCTTTGGATTTCAGTGCAAGTACATGAATTTACATCAGTTGAGGATCTGGCCAATATATCTTTTTAGAGCCAGATTCTGATCCCATCTGAAAATCTGGAATAACCACAACCCACTGCTTTGGGTGGAATGACTACAGATTTACACCACTGTAACTGTAGCTGAGATTAGAATCTAGGGCATAATATTTTTCTTGTGAAGACAAAATATCCATAAGGCTATGCAGCAAATCAAATAACTTAACATTACTATGCACTGAGTTATGATATAGGGAAAAAATATATTTAAGCTTTGAGAAAGAGTTCTAGAAATGGATCATAGATATTATATTAGAACACACATATTATAATATTCATTGCAGTGGTAGAATATGAACTGCATATTATTGTAAAAGAAAATCCAATTTGCTGCCTTCTGCCTTCAATTTGGTTTTGACAAGTGCTCAATCTTTTGCTGAATTTTGCTTTCTCCATTTATCTTCTGGGGAATGTTCTGTAATGTCTGCTTAGGGCAAAAACAATAATCTTTCCATTTAATTTACTGAAAAAGCTCATGTACTTTCTGTGCTTACTAGGTGCAACAAATATGAAAACAAATCCCTGTTGCTAAAGGTCCATTTGACAGTATGAAACAGATTCTGACTTTTTAATTTAGGTATAAAACTGCTGAGGGCATATGAGGGATGCAGAGTTACCACTATGTACCATTTATTTATGAGCAGTTGCAAGGGAATGATCTACAAAATCATGTATTATTTTACTAGTGATGGATGAACCTCAGAAGGTACAAAGAAGACCTGTTTGACCCTCACAAAGAAATCCAAAGCATATGAAATTTACCTGCTATGATTAAAAACTTGAAACTCAGGCCACGTTTACTATGAGCTCTGCTAAGGTTTGCTAGTGTTTCATTGAACTAATTTTGATTAAATTGGGGTCCATTTCTAATTTAATTCACTTTGAAAACATGAAAAACTTGAGGATTTCACATTGAAATCCAGTGAAATCCATTCTTCTGAGATTTGCTTGGAGTAATACTATCCATTCAAAGCCAAAACTCAAAGTTCAGCTACATTTCGCATTAGATCTGAGGTTTGGTTTAGAAACGTATCAAGTTTCCTTTATAGATAGTCACCTGACCTTATCCACAACTCACTAGTCTGGAAATCGAGAACAGGATTTCTCCAGCACATTCTGAGTTCAGATACATTGAAAGTGCAGTCTTTCTAGCATTTTTTCAGTATTTTCATTTCTTCCCCCCCCCCCAAAAGCCGTCAGTTCAGATAATCTCCTTCATATAATTTAGCAAAACTAATCAGACATTCTTCATCCTCAAAAAAGATTTAAATTTAATTCAGTCTGGCTCAACTTTCTAAAGTAGCTTTCCTAATAAGAAAATGAAGAAATGGGTGTTATTAAATCTAAAGCAGAGCCACAGAAACAGCAGCCACAGATTTAGCAACGAATATACAGAATGAATACCAGACCAGGGGCACAATACCACTCCAAAACCAGTTCCAAAATACCCATTGATTTTCCTGGCACTAGGATCACATCTTATGTTAGGGTGTGTTCCAAGCTCTGGGTATTTGGAATTGTTTCCTGAGATATGTTTCAAGAATTCTACTTACTTATTATCTCCTCAAACTTGAAAGAGGCAACAAAGCCTACAGAGGAAACAACAACAGTAGCATGGCTAGTGCTGCTACTTCTACAGAATCTAATAGTCAGATTGATATTTCTTAGACCCTTAGGGTATGTTTGCAATTAAATACCCGCGCTGGCCCATGTCAGCTGACTCGTGCTTGGGCTGCAAAATTGTGGTGCAGATGTTGGGGGTCAAGCTGGAGCCCAGGCCCTGAGCCCCTCCTGCATTACGGGGTGCTGGATTGCAATGTTTCTAGGCACCAAAAAGTTAGGTGCCATGATGTTCAGCATTGCAATGCCTGGGTCCCACACCAAATCCCTTGGTCCTTGCTCTGGTAAAATTCCCAGTGTCTGCAAATGCCCTTGGTGAGCAAGGACTGCAGGGTTTGACCATCTGGGAGCTATTCAGCAATCCTCATCATCTTTGTTTTTCAACTTATTTGCAACAAATATATTTGCCACATCAACCTGATTTTATGCACCTATGAGCACTTTGATTCTTTTTGCATTTGTAAGGCACTCAAACACTAGTAATAGGTTTGGCATAGGTATCTATGATGAGACTACTGCTGAACATCACCCTTAGGAATCCACATTCCTAATCAAATGCAGTTTTTGTTTTGTGTTGGGTTATTTTTTGGTTTTGAGTAAAGAAGCAAATTTGTACTTCAGTTTCTTTTCTCATCACAATAAAGACCAAAGATCGAAATGAAGGGCCATATTTGGCCTCAGTGTATATACAAAATTGGATAAATTTGTCCTGCAGTCTTAAAATTTGGTTAATCATTGATCATAAATCCCAGTTCCACTTATTTCCCCCATCTTATGCCACTGTAATATTTAGAAACACGGAATGAGAAAAATTCTTATATGAAAATCTACTCATTCATAGCTATCTGAATGGCAAGAAGCATGCACTTCTGGGTAAGGCAGTGGCCTGGGAATTAGGACTAATGGGTTTTATCCTGGCTCTGAGACAGACTTTGATCTTGAGCAAATCTCACGTTGTTGTGCAATTTCCCAGTCTACAAAATAAATGGTCCAATACTGATATTCCTCCCTTATCTTTCCTACCTGCCCTCATGGCTCATTTCACAATTTTTCAATTTAGCTGACTTCACAGTGTAATCATTCCCTTCCCCCACAAAAGGAAGGATGCTCCAGTGATTAGGCACTAGCCCAGAACTTGAGAGAAGTGGGCTCAATTCCCTGCCCTGCCAAAGACTTCCTTTGTGTGACCTTGGGCAGGTCACTTAGCCTTTCTGTGCCTCAGTTTCCCATCTGTAAAATGTGGATACTAAAACTTCCCTACCTCACAGGGGTGTTGTAAGGATAAATAGATTAAAGATTGTGAAGCACTTGAGATACACGGATGGAAAGTGCTATATAAGAGCGAGATATTATTTTATTTTAAAAAAAAAACATGTTGAAACAAATGCTCAGTCACTTGTTATTACACTGTTTCCTTCTCCTTCAACTGCCCTTTATTCCCTCTCTTGTCTGTACTGTAAGCCCTTTGTGATGGCGAACCTATCACAGTAACTTGTGAAGTACTGTGCACACCAGCCTGATAGGGTTAATCATGGCCTGAGAGGCCAGTGAGATTACCTGGCACCATCTGAGTGAGGGAGGACCAGGGTTAATTGAGAGCAAAGCCCAGCTGGGGAAGGGCGGGGCCAGTACTATAAAATCAGGCAACTGAAAGTAGAAGCTGTCTGTAGTCACTTCTTGGGAGGTTGTTATTGACAAGGAGAAAGTTAAGGGGGGAATAAGCCCTGAGATCCTGACCTGGTGTAAGAAGTCTGTCAAGGAGCTACAAGGGATGAAGTGGCCATGGTAGTATAGCAGGTTCCCATGGTAAACCCAGAGCCAGGCAAGGAAAGATAGATATTTGGTGGGACGGAGCCCAGGGAAACAGCAACAGGATGGGAACTGAGCAGACCTGGATTGCCTGGATCTGGATCCTGGTATAGTGGGTGTAGTTCCCCTATCAGCCACTGGTACAGTGGCCTACAGCTCTGAGCTAGGGCTAAACATCCTCTGAAGAAGGCATTTGGATGGTAACCTATTGGACTTTGGAAGGGATAGACTAAATTGTGACCTAGCCGAAGGGCCAAGTTACCACAAGAAAGACTATTGCAGAGTGAGCAGAGAGCAAAAGGGGGCATTCAATGCCATGAGAGCGACTTTCCTGGATCTAGACAGGAGGCAGAGTACTAATGGTGAGTAGGAACTCTGTTATAGGCCCCAAACAAGATTGGGGCCCAGTTGTGCCTGGCACTGTGCAAACACATAGTAAAAAACTGTCCCTACCCCAAACACCTTACAATCTAAATAGACAAAACAGACAAAAGGTGGGGGTGGAACCAGAGACATAGATGGGGAAATGACACCTAAGATCTCCCAGCAGGTCAGTAGCAGAACCAGGAAGCCAACCCCTGCTTGCCTGGGTCCCATTCCCATGCCCGAGCCACTGAAATAAATTGCCTCTACAATGCAAGGATAGGTTTCAGAGGGGTAGCCGTGTTAGTCTGTATCAGTAAAAACAACGAGGAGTTCTTGTGGCACCTTAGAGACTAACAAATTTATTTGGGCATAAGGTTTTGTGGGCTATAACCCACTTCATCAGATGCATGGAGTGGAAAATACAGTAAGCAGGTATAAATATACAGCACATGAAAAGATGGGAGTTGCCTTACCAGTGGGGGGTCAGTGCTAACGAGGCCAATTCAATTAGGGTGGATGGGGCCCATTCCCAGCAGTTGATAAGAAAGTGAGTATCAATTTTCCCTCTGTTGATATTCTCACCTTCTTGCCAACTGCTGGGAATGGGCCCCATCCACCCTAATTGAATTGGCCTCGTTAGCACTGACCCCCTACTTGGTAAGGCAACTCCCATCTTTTCATGTGCTGTATATTTATACCTGCTTACTGTATTTTCCACTCCATGCATCTGATGAAGTGGGTTATAGCCCACAAAACCTTATGCCCAAATAAATTTGTTAGTCTCTAAGGCCTGGTCTACACTACGACTTTAATTCGGATTTAGCTGCGTTAATCCGAATTAATCCTTAACCCGTCCACACAACGGAGCCAGTTACTTCGAATTAAAGGGCGCTTAAAATCGATTTCTGTACTCCACCCCGACGAGCGGAGTAGCACCAAAATCGATTTTGTAAATTCGAATTAGGGGTAGTGTGGCCGCACACCACCGAATTAATGTGGTTAAAACTAATGGGGTAGTGTGGCCGCACACCACCGAATTAATGTGGTTAAAAACCGAATTAATGTGCTTAGTGTGGCCGCGCACAATCGAATTTATACAATCTGTTTCCCAAATTCGAATTATCTAAATTCGAATTAATCTCGTAGTGTAGACGTACCCGAAGGTGCCACAAGGACTCCTCATTGTTTTTAATGCAAGAATATTGTTCTCACTCCTTTTCCCATATGCCTTAGAGTCTGCAATAACCTATCTGTAGGCAGCGGATTAGCATCCATTTCAGTTTCTTATATAACCAGATGAAGGCAAAAATGGATTGTTTATAAAATAACTGTCTTGATAAGTTCCTAGGTAATGTTTACTTTGCTGGTTCCAATCATTGAGGATTGCATTGTTTACAGTGTTGAGTATGAAAGTATCTGTCACTGAATAATCCTCTTGTAATTGAGGTCATCATGTTCACCTCAGTGAGTTTATATTACTAGTTAATGCTATTATAACAAACTGAAAGAAAATAAATGAACAGATTCCATTGCTGTACATTGCCAATTCCGCTATACTCGGGATAGTTCATACTCATTGAACAATAGCAAAATAAACTATTAAAATTAATGGAATATATATATTATTTGAACTTAGCTCAACCACTGCAGCTAGTAGAGATGGCTGACTACCACTGGCCACAGTGAGGGAGAATGCTGTGAATTTCTTCACTTTAATCTAATCAGTAAAATTGTAATCCGGCTTTAATAAGGCTTGAAAAAAGTTTCTAAACCTAAAATTTCATTATTAGCCAAACAATATTTTTTCTCTGTACAATGAGCATTAAAAGCTGTCACAGACCACTTTTTTCCAGGGTAGAGCTGGAAAGTCTTTAAATGGTTCAACAATGACAATTTAAAACCTTAATTTGAATGCCTAGCTAAATTGGTGGTTATATTCCCAACTCAGTGTGCTGCCATTTAGTTAATAGGTCATGTTAACATGAGGGAAGGACAGCATTTGAAATAATTACCAAGTAAATATTTGTTGGTGGCACAAAAGTACCCAAATGAATCCAGCCTGACTACCTGAGGTTGTTTTATTGTTAGTGTTCATCAGCGCTTCCATACAGTGAAAAAATCAGGCAAGACAAGATAGATGATATACGAAGAGAAGGTGGGGTGGTAGAAAAGACTTCATCAGCCTTAAAGAGCAGCAACTGCCCAAAAACAGAACTTGCACAATTAGGGTGGTACGTTTTCTTTACAAAGAACCAAAATCCTGACCCTACTGAAATCAATGGGAGTTGACTTCAGTGGGGTCAGGATTTGTTCCAGACAGTTTGAATAGAGATATATCAAAAGAATATACTGACCATGTAAGGACTTTTAGTCCAAATCTCAATGTACAGTAAAGTTTCCTCCTTCAGAGTTCAAATTTGGAGTAAACAAAACAGACTTAAAATAATAATAATAATCCATGAAGAAAGCAAGGAGGACACCCATATGCTGTTTAATGTCCTGAATCTTTTCCCATTGAACTCAATGGAAAGATTTTCTTCAATTGGTACTAGTAGGGTGGGTTCCTAAAAACTGCTGCCCTCTAGCTATGCACACCCTGTAGGAGCTCGCTGTGCTCTGGCTTATTCTATCCTGTAGGGAAAAGGCTTGGGTTCATATTTCCATGCACAGTCTGCCCTTTGACCCTCATTAACATACTGAATGTAGCTATATGTACAGGTGTCTCCATTCTCCTGTAACCTACACAGCTTTTGCATGATCAAATGAGCATTCAGTGTGAGGTTTTAAGTAGCACTGGTTGGAAAACGTTTTGGGTGTGTATGAGCACACGTCTTGGGGGGCATGTTCCAGAAACCTTTAACTTTAAATCAAATTGAAAATCTGAAAACCAAAAAAAATTTCATCTTAAAAAAGGGAGTTGTAA
Organism: Terrapene triunguis; assembly: GCF_002925995.2. Taxonomy (NCBI): domain Eukaryota; kingdom Metazoa; phylum Chordata; order Testudines; family Emydidae; genus Terrapene; species Terrapene triunguis. The sequence goes on from NW_020664439.1 coordinate 20,805,283, forward strand.
GAGTTTTTTCACCCTTTCCCCTCCCCCCCCCCCCCCCCCCCCCCCATGGAAAGCTCAAACTTTCTGCACAAAGCAGATACTTTCCAGGGAAGACTTCATTTGTTAAAAACCCAGTTTTCAATACAAAAAGGTTGATGAAATTTTTTTGATCAGCCCTATTTTTAACCTTGACCCTGCTAAACCAAATATATTGAGATGACCAAACAAGCTAGGAAATAGAATATAGAAAATAAGAAATAATATTACAAGAATGAAAAATTGAGGCTTGAAGTGTTTCTATCATACCAAACTGTAACAGATTGTGCCGACCCCTTTAAAAGTATATGCTGCAAGCTTGCCTGTTTGGGTAGGCCAGGCATTTAGTGTGGTTATGGGTTCCAAAGGAATCATGTGACCAGGAGGTTCCCATATGACCAGAGAAGCCTGTGGCTCAGAATCAGAGGAATGTGCAGGAAGCATGAGGGGAGGCCTGTGGAAGAGAAGCACTCACCCATGAATGGGAGCTGTGAAGAGGCCGGAGAAGGAAAAGGCCTGAGACCCATAGCTCTAATATTAGCTGGAGGCAGTATTAGTACCTCTACCTATTTAAAAAGCAACAAAGAGTCCTGTGGCACCTTATAAACTAACAGATGTATTGGAGCATAAGCTTTCGTGGGTGAATACCCACTTCGTCAGACGCATGTGATGGAAATTTCCAGAAACAGGTATAAATATGCAGGCCAGAATCAGTCTGGAGATAACGAGGTCAGTTCAATCAGGGAGGATGAGGTCCTATTCTAGCAGTTGAGTTGTGAAAACCAAGGGAGAAGAAACTGCTTTTGTAGTTGGCTAGCCATTCACAGTCTTTGTTTAATCCTGAGCTGATGGTGTCAAATTTGCAAATGAACTGAAGTTCAGCAGTTTCTCTTTGGAGTCTGGTCCTGAAGTTTTTTTGCTGCAGGATGGCTACCTTTAAATCTGCTATTGTGTGTCCAGGGAGGTTGAAGTGTTCTCCTACAGGTTTTTGTATATTGCCATTCCTAATACACCTCTACCTCGATATAATGCTGTCCTTGGGAGCCAAAAAATCTTACCGTGTTATAGGTGAAACCGCGTTATATCGAACTTGATTTGATCCACCAGAGTGCGCAGCCCCACCCCCCTTGCCCCCCGGAGCACTGCTTCACTGCGTTATATCCGAATTCGTGTTGTATCGGGTCGCGTTATATCGGGGTAGAGGTGTATCTGACTTGTGTCCATTAATCCTTTTACGTAGGGATTGTCCAGTTTGGCCGATGTCCCCTGCCTATTTAGGAGACCCAAGCTAAGTTTTCCAGGAAGGGTGGTAGGATGCCCCTTCATCCCCTACGTAAGTGGTGGTGTTATCTGCTCTAAAGATATTTGGTGCTTTTCTTCAACCCCAGCTCCTGGAGTCTGTGACTATGTGAGAATCTAAGCTTTCATTCAAAAAGAAGTTTCTAGCCTTCATGGTTGAGTAGAAAAGCTCGTAAAAGTGAACCCTAAAGTGTAAAAAATCAGAAGGCAAAAGAAAAGAACCTAGATTTTGGCTTAAAAATCTCTTGATTTTTAATATTACTCTCATGATGTCTCGGGGCCTGACTCATGCATTTTTGCTGCTTGCAGTTGGCAATATTGTAAAAGGGGGAAGCCACTGCAGCTTTTGATTGGGAAAGTCTTATTGATTGGACCTGAAGGCCAAGAGAGAGAAACTGTTAAATCTGGGGAGCATAAATTATTGAGGATCACATATCAAGAGTAGATAGTAAAACTTGTTTAAATTTTTCATGTAGAACCTTTTTGGATTCAAAATGGCCTCTTTTCTAAAACTAAAAACTGTCATGAAAAATTGTCCTTTTAAAAAAAATCCCAGTTGTTTTTGTTTGGGCGGGGGGCAAAATCAAATATTGAATTCTATTTTTTGCTTTTCCCTCTCTTCCCTTTTTTCCCTTTTTCCTTTATTCCTTTTTGCTAGTTAATACAATAAAATTCAATGCTTAGGGTGTGTTTTTCTTTTAATTTTCCCTTTTGCCACTCTGTAACTTTTCAAAACTTAGTCACCTTTGGAAAATGTACAAAATGAAAAAATTCTAAATCTCTACTCTGCCACTCTTCAACTTTTCAAAAGTTGTAGATGTATTGAAAAGCTACAGAGTGGAAACATTAGTTTCAATTTTCCTTTCACCAGTATCTGTAACACTTCCAAAGTACCAGAAGTTTTGAAAAGTTAGAGTACTAAAGGAGAAACAAAGAGAGAAATGGCTGTGTATGTCGTGGACGTCAGGAACTTGTACATCATTCATTTTATTACTTGGTGGCAAAAGAGATGGGGGAGTGATGGGAGAATTCAAAGAAAAAATAGAAATATTTGAAAAATATTTTCTTAACAATTTTTCAGATTTTTTTTTCGATGTCCGTTTCTGTTTTGCGGGACTTATTTCAAATGTCAGAAAATTTTCACAATTTATTTTTGTTCTTCCTCTTTAGCCAGCTCTGCCTAACAGAAAATGAAAGCCCAACAGGATAGAAGAAACCGTTAGCCCAGGAAGTATAATCCTATAAGGACTATATTTTCTTTGGTTTATTTGGATAGTGTTGGTGAGCCCAAAAAACCTCTTACTGAGGTTCATCTGAGGGCTAAATCCAATTCACCATCATAACACAGATGTCAGGGGAACCTACAGCAGTGATGCTGGGAGTGGTAAGAACCCATTACACAAACACACACATTAAAATGTTGAATTCAGTAAGGTAAGGATTCTTCTGCACAAACCATACTTGTTATGTGGTTTTGATTAGTAAACTCCAAATAAGCAAACTGCTGAAGAGCAAAGTATAACATGCCGGAGGCAAAGAACTGGCTTTTCGTTTTGTTGTTTTAAAATTCCATCTCTTGCTCTGTGATTAATAATTTGTCAAAAGGCTTGAATTCTAAACTCTGAACACTAAATTAGTAATTGGAGCTGTGCAAAATAATATGCTGCAAACAAAATACCCAATGGACTTACAGGCTCGATATGGAAAGGCAGCATCTTGACATTCAAAAGGAGCAGGAAGGAACTGACCATGAATAGAAAGGAAAATGGAAAGGCTTGCCTGTTGATAGGCAAAGGTGAATCTCTCCTGTTAGTTCTCTCACTTTGTATAGAGTATTTAAATAATCCTTGGGCTAGAAAGAAAGTGAGAGTATCTCTCTAGCCTGGTGGTTTGGGTACTCACTTGGAATTTGGAAGACCTTGGTTCTTCAAGTCCTTGCTCCACAGTAGGCAGAGTGGGGGGGAGTTAACATAGGTGTTTCATTTGTGGGCCTTCTGACTCCAGTTCCACTGATGGTGATACACCAGGTCTTTCGTATCCTGACTGAGTGCTCTAGCCACCGAATGCCTACCAGATTGGGCTCTGCAGGCAAGCTAGGTGCTGAAATGCCTAGTCTGAGGATCCTGCTGAGACTTAAGCATGAGCTAAGTGCCAGGGATCAAGACTTAGGCAGCTTTACCCATATCCACTGGCAGAAATTTAAACACTACAGGGTTAGATGGCAGCTAAGCAGAGGTTTTGAGCATCTAAATTTTGGACTTTGCCACTGAAAGTAGGAATTAAGTGCTTAAATGCTTTTCTGGATCTAGTCCATTGTGTGTGTCCTAGTGCTCTGGTTGAAGCAGTGCAACTCCACACTGATGGATCCTAGTGCAGGGCTATGGCTGAAGAGTCATGACTTATCTCTATACAAAGAAAGATTTTATGACTTTTCAGGACTAAGAGATTTTGTTTAAAAAAGTGTTCACAGTTCACAAGGACTACAGTGGAAAACAAGATGTCAATGGCCTGTAAAACTCAAAAAGCAAAATTTCCTTAGAATCCATTGCAGGAGTCCAGGATTGGCCCAGGATCGTTTGGCAGAAATTGGCTCTGTTTCCTCCAGTTAAGTTGGCAGAAGGTTAAATTTGTGTGTGTTGAATCATCACCTCGATAATCAGCTCTCCAAACACTACGCATCTTACAATAAATGGGATAATAAGGTTGGCACTGCAGGTAAAGTGCTATTTCCAAGGCCAGGTCTACACTACAAACTTACGTCAGTATAACTGTCACTCAGGGGTATGAAAAACCCACATGCCTGAGCAACTTCGTTATATCGACCTAACCCCTTGTGTTAGACAGCATTATGTCAACGGGAGATAGGATGACCAGATAGCAAGTGTGAAAAATCAGGATGGGGTAGGGGGTAATTGGTGCCTATATAAGACAAAGCCCCTAATATCCAGACTGTCCCTATAAAATCGGGACATCCGGTCATCCCAACAGAAGAGCTGCTCCCATAGACATAGCTACTGCCTCTCAAAAAGATGGATTAACTACTCTGGTGGGAGAAGCTCTCCATGGGCATAGTAGTGTCTTCATTAACGTGCTACAGTGGTGCAGCTGCACCACGACAGCTTTTTAAAAATTGTTTTTAAAACTACACTCTGTGCCATGTATGCTAAAGACAGAATAACAAGAGCTGTGTACATTAGAGAAAGCAAGTTGGTTCAGCTTTAAAGAGTATTCTGAAAACTAGACCAACCATTCATTTTTGTGGTTACTATAAGATGACTGTCTTCTGGGACACTGAATTGCTTCAGTACCCTGTACTGTGCCAGAAAAATTGGTCATGAAGTTGAAGTGGGGATAGTAAATTGCTGAAACTTGACCTCTCACAAATGTACCTGCAAACAGTCTAAGAAGAAGAAAACCTCCCACATATTGTCACAATGAACTCTCCTCTATGATATTTTGCTGCAAGAGAAATGTGGGGCTGGATAAAGTTTTCAACTAGCACATTGGATACTAGTCAAATGTGCTAATTTAGAATTTTATCCAGCACTGCATGTGGTTTGTTATGTGTTTTTTTGGAAGGATGTTCTTGATTGAGTAGACTTTCCTATTCTGTGCAAGAATTTAGGTGAAGTACTGGATACGTAGACAGCCCACTAATTAACTACCAATTAGTGGGCAGGTGAGGGGGGGTTGTGTACGTGTTGTTTGTTTTGTTTTGTTTTACTTTAAATGCAGTGCTCTTATTTATAACTGACAATGGCCCCTTGGCAAACAACTCACCTCAGACCTGACAAACTCACTACCCCAAACTCATCTCGTACAGGATATCTATCTACAAAAACTTGTAACTTGTCAAGATTCATAATCATTGCAAGGTTATATATGGTAATATTTGAGGAATAATGTAACTTCATTGAAAGTATGCCTTATGGCCTTGGATATAAAAGTTAGTAACCTGGAGATAATGTCACCGTGATGACCCATTTAAACAGAAGGGTGTTGTCACCCCTTCTCTGGCCAGCTGGCAAGGCAATGCTAGGTTCCAAAAACCATCACAATATATTTTGAAAATCTATAAAAATATTGAAGTGCTTTCTCATGAAAGCTTCTTTTGAATATCTTGGATTCATTCGGAAGGAAGACCCCATCATTATACATGGAAGCTGTTATAAAACCCCCTCCACCAAAAATGTAAATCTGTTTCATTCATTCATTCATTCCTTGGGCTCATAAATTGCTACAGAGCATTTATTCCTGAGCAAGCTATTATGAAAGAAGTTTGTCAGGGAGTAGATTGTAACCTGCCAAGCAATCTTCAGAAGATTTAACATGGGTTTTCGCATAGGTGCTGGAACTAAGGGTGCGGGAGTGCTGCTGTGGCTTGAAGTGGTTTCAATTATATACAGAGGTTTACAGTTTGGTTCAATGACTGTCAGCACCCCCACTATAAAAATTGTTCCAGTACTTCTGGATGTTAGTGTCCCCGGATACTATAAACCTGTAGCTTTTCCACTGGATTCTTCTCTTTTGGGGACTCTTTCCTACTAAACACTCTAGAAAGCACCCTGCCACTTACTCATCAAGCTCAATAACCTTTCAGCACAATTATGCATACATTAGGTGAGAACTATTTAGTATCCCTTTAGCAATCATAGAAACATCGGAAGGGACCTTGAAGCCATAAAGTCCAGCCCCCTGCATTGAGGCAGGGCCAAGTAAAACCAATTATTTTAAGGGGTTGAAAACTTTGACATATGAACATTGACTATCATGGAGTCTCATGAAGGTTTTTAGCTACATTAAGATTTCAGAAGCAATACAGTCACCTACAGGAGAGGTAGAAGATGCAATTGGGTATGGTTCTGGGGCATCCCCCAGTAAAAGACCACACAAAGTACTTGTGATTAGACAGTGCCTGCGGAGGAGCTGTTTCAGAGCCTGCTGGGATACAGGGAATGATGTGGGGATTTATACCTCCAAAGATTTGAATTAACATTTCCACTGATAGATTCCAAATCTTCTGAAGATTGTCTAGTACTAGTATTTTCAGTGTTAAGTATTTTGTCTACCTTGGGGGTGTGTTACTGCCTGCTCTTATATTAAAAATTGCACATAAGAGACCACATTAAACTTGTCCCTAAATCATACTGTTGCTATTTTGGGGCTGGTTAATGTTTTCTTCTAGGCAAAATCTGTGTAAAACAATACAGTAAATCAGCCTGAGAGTGCTCAGATTGGAAATGGCACATTGCATGCTCCTTTGTATTCTGAATATGGTGAGGCTGATTTTCTGTGTGCTCCTAAGCAGAATGGGGTTGTGATTGTGTGCTCCTGTGCTGAAAGTAGGATCTTGCTTGTGGCAATGTGTATTCTTTTGCTATCTTGATGTGTTACACAGGATTAAACATCAGGAAATGTAAAGATGAGAAAGGTGCATTAGTATTTTCAGGATCAGGACATTAGTCCCTATTCTTTCTCATTCAGTCCATTCCATTAAGGTCCTTCTGCCAATTTACAGGGTTTCCTTGTCCATTGGGTTAATGAGTTTGTTTTTTGTTTTAGTATGTGTTTAAAAAAACCAAAGATGTTTATGAAAAGCTTTGCAATTCTAAGCAGGTACTCTTTCTTGCTGTGTCACAATCAGCATATTTAACACCTTTTTCTTTCCCCCTTTATGCCCGGCAAAACAATTGCCGGTTTCACTTTAGACTGCAACATTTTCACAAAGTTCTATGCCCATCTTGCTAGTGTCAGTGTCTCATATCAGCCTTCATCAACCTAGCTTTCACCATGGCCATCAAGCAATGGCTCTTATCAACTAGGGAATAACCAACTTTGAGATCTGGGCACAAATCTGCTTTTGTCTCTTCTACTGTTATCTGTACCCATATTAAACAAGGCCTGTTGATTTCCTCTGCATGGCTGCACTTATGGGAAAGCCTAGGGAATTTAAACTAAGAAACATTAGCATTTTCTATTTTTTCAACCCTGCTGTAGAATTTAATAGGCAATTACACACCAGCTATAGAATTGTATAGGGTGGTCTCCCCCATCACGGGGTGCACGGCCGACCCCTCTTCTTCTGGGCCCGGTTGCCCTCCCAAATAAGTCCAGGGAGACTTCAGCTCTGTGCAACACCCGTGTCCTTTATTCTTTAAATGTTTTCCCACCACCAATGTCCAACTATATACAAGATTTACAGGTTTCTCGCCTACTGCAGGCTGGGTCAGTAACTAGCTAGAGGGCTTCCACCTCCTTCCCTGACTGACGTCTCTCTTTCTGGCTGCCTCCCTCCTTCTGGCTCCTTCCCAGCCTTTGTAGCTCCTGCCTATCAGGCTGGCAGGTGCTGCCAATCGCCAGGCAGACATAAGGCTTTTTAACCCGCTTGATTGGGGCTGGCGTGGCAGGGTCTGATTAGGTGTGTTTGCTGCAGCACCCTGCCACCCCCACCCCAAAAAAACCCAGCCCAACAGAAAGGATCTTTATTAAACTCTATAGGTTAGAAAGTAATCCAGAGAACCCTGAATTTCTATTGGTTTCATCCTTATTAAATCTTTTCCATGAGGGTAACAATGAACACACACAGAGAGACACAAATGCACACATGTTCAACATGAATACTGTAATACTTAATAGAATATATTGATCTTTATGCATGCATTATATTACCTGTGAATTTAAACACAAAATATCCTTGAGTTCTGGGGAGTATAGTGGCCATTTTAATATTATATTAAACACTGGGTTAAAAGAACATTAAGGTTGCAAAATTAAGCTCTCAAAAGTTAGGAAATGCCAGAATTTAGGTTGACAGTCCAATCTGCATTATGATAGTCTCTAATTACATGATAACATAATAGTTTTTGTTTTTTTTAAACAGGATGCCTGCCTCATTGTTTCAGAAGCTAGAAGGTATGTAGTGAATGAGGGAAGGAATTTCAGAAAGAGAAAGAATAATCTCATGATTAAGGCAGTTTAATGTTACCCTAGAGAATTTGATCCTCTCTCCCTCTCCCATAGAGTCCCTAGGTGATGCTGGGCAAGTCTCTAGCACAATTTGGGGTGCAGTCCAGACAAGTGAGGGGTTGTCACCACCTGCCCCTTAGGTGCCTCACAATGCCTTGCTGATATAGCTCCCAACCTGGGCCTCTCAAAGCCGCCTACCATCATGCAGCTTACACGGAGTGCCTATGTATAGCTGCAGTCCTGGTCCAGCCACTCTGACTCCAGCAGCTTGTAAGCAACACTCCAGCCACTCTCTGGCTTCTACCAGCCTTGGTTACTACTTGCAGGGTGACCCAACACATTCCCAGTCCCAGATTTTCCCCAAAAGCATGTGTTCTGCACTGCCCAGCCCTCCCCTGGACAGTTCAGTTATCAGAGGTCTGTTGCCCCTGTAAGGGGTCAATATTCAATAGTTTGTTACTTTAACAGGAGTTACCAAACAGCTCCGTTTAAACACAGCACTGGATTAGTTTTGATTAAAGAATAAAGTGACTTTATTTAACTACAGAGATTTTAAGTGAGTACAAGTATAAGGCATTAAAGTCCAATATGGTTATAAGAGACAAAGATACGTTTTAGTTACTGAAAAGCATTTTAACAAAGTAGACTCGGTTCAAGGTAAAAATTTTACCACATGTTCCCAGCAACAGGACTAACCAAATTCTCAAGTCAGGAATTGCCCTTAATGTCTAAAGAGCTGGTTCCCTTGTGTTAGGTGAGAGAGAAAATACCTGGGGTGTGTTTTGCCCCTCACTTTTATACTCCAGCCCCCACTTTGAAGTGAATTCTTCTGAGGATTACCTCTCAAAGTAAAGTTCATTTAAACTATAAAGAAGGTGATGTAGAGTCTGGAGGGAAGGTGACCCCACACTCTTTTTCTTCTCTCCTGTGCATGGTGAAAAGCAGATTTGGCTTGACTCCCTCTTGCTGTCTCAAGGACCTTTGTTTACTACTATATGTAAATTGAGGTAAACACACATTCCATTGTTTACAATAGGCCTGCTTAACCACCCTGGCCTAATCAGGGCTATATGGGTTTAAACTTGTGCCACCATCATCATTCAAGAGAAATTCATAACTTTGCGTATAATGTTGCTACATACATTTCACCATGATATTGACCAGCAAGTTATTAGTTTTCAAAAGATAACTCTCAAGGCATATTGTGTTAAAAGATTATTATGATGGTGCATTCAGTGCAAATACAGAGGTGCATTTGGTCAGTTACTTAAACCAAACTCTTCAGTGGGTCACTATCTGTGTGGCCCACTTGAGACCCTTGGATCTGATTTGCAGAAGTGCTGAGCACTCACAGCTGGAGTCGATAGGAGCTGTGCTTTGAGCATAGAAAGTAATTTATAATTCTGTGTACTCTGAAAAATCAGGTTGTTGCAGCGCAAATCAGGCACCCATAATTAGTGTCTATTTCTGATCTTAATCTCTGTGCCTCAACTCCCGATCTGTAAAATAGGCATAACAGCCCTCACCTCACAAGTGTTGGGAAGATAAACTAATTAATGTTTGTGAAGCACTCAGGTACTATAGTGATGAGTGTCACAGAAAAGCTGTGAGGAAATTTAAAAATTCTGTCTTCAGAGCAGGGTTTGAATAATGTGCAGCAAATAAGGCATGGGGCCACATGCTGAACAACAAGGAGAAAAAAAATAACTGTTCATTAAGTATGCACTCAATGAAGAGGACCTGTGGGGAAAAAATAGTCTGTCATGATTCTCCTTCCCTGTGTTCGCTGTCTAATCTTTAGTGGTGGTGTTGTCTCATGCCACCCTCCCCCAGCTTCTTATCCAAGTCTCTTTGCCCAGTCAGGCCCAGTTCTTCCCCTATACTCTGGCTTCTCATCAGATCTGTCTCCCTTCCCTCCTACCCCAATGGTTCCCAGTCTCCTTACCCAGCCAATCCAAATGTGCCAACCTCAGCTTCCTCATCAAATTGGTTTAACCACTCAGTTTCTCAGTCATCCCAGCTTCCAATCCCAGTTTTCTTGCTGTCCTCAGTCACCACATCCACCCACAGAACCCTGTTTCTCCTCATGTTGTCTCCTGTATGCACACCCCGGATTGCTCCTCTGCTACCTTCTAAACCTCAGCAAAGGGTAAAGCTGATTATGTACAATAATATTGTAGAGAAAGGTCTCAATTCTGTTCTATGAACTTCCTGATTTTACAAATATTCTCAGCATTAGTATTTTCAGTTGCATATACTGGTAATATATCTCTCTGAGCTACAGTGGCAAGACCTGACACAGATATCAATGTGATTGAATGCAGCTGTTACCAGCAAATTGCAGAGATTACAAAGATATTGGAAAGATATAATTGAAAGCTTAGCAACTGGTTTCTAATGTGATTTAGAATTGACAACTAATAATGGATAGCTTTCTGGTATAGATGTGTGTATATTAGGTCTGTCAAGCGATTAAAAAAATTAATCACGATTAATTGCACAGTTAAACAATAATAGAATACCATTTATTTAAATATTTTGGATGATTTGTACATTTTCAAATATACTGATTTCAATTACAACACAGAATACAAAGTGTACAATGCTCACTTTATATTTGTTTTTGATTACAAGTATTTGCACTGTAAAAAAACTAAAAGAAATAGTATTTTTCAGTTCACCTAATACAAGTATTATAGTGCAATCTTTTAATCATGAAAGTTGAACTTACAAATGTAGAATTATATGCAAAACAAACTGCACTCAAAAATAAAACAATGTAAAAGTTTAGAGCCTGCAAGTCCACTCAGTCCTACTACTTATTCAGCCAATCGCTCAGACAGACAAGTTTGTTTACATTTGCAGGCGATAATGCTGCCCGCTTCTTGTTTACAATGTCACCTGAAAGTGAGAACAGACACTGATGCAACCAGCGTCGCAAGGTATTAACATGCCAGATGCACTAAAGATTCTTTGCGTTTTGTGAAATCTGCAGTGAAAGTGTTCTTAAAATGAACAACATGTGCTGGGTCATCATCCGAAACTGCTATAGTATGAAATATATGACAGAATGCGGGTAAAACAGAGCAGGGGACATACAATCTTCCCCAAGGAGTTCAGTCTAAAATTGAATTAACGTATTATTTTTTTAATGAGCACCATCAGCATGGAAGCATGTCCTCTGGAAAGGTGGCTGAAGCATTAAGGGGCATACGAATGTTTAGCATATCTGGCACGCAAATATCTTGCAATGCTGGCTACAGAAGTGCCAGGCAAATGCCTATTCTCACTTTCTGGTGACATTGTAAATAAAAGGGCAGCATTATCTCCTGTAAATGTAAACAAACTTGTTTGTCTTAGGCCTGGTCTACACTAGGCTTTTATGTCGAATTTAGCGCCGTTACATCGAATTAACCCTGCACCCGTCCACACCACGAAGCTATTTAGATCGACATAGAGCTCTCTTAAATTCGACTTCTGTACTCCTCCCCAACGAGAGGAGTAGCGCTAAATTCGAAATGGCCATATCGAATTAGGCTAGGTGTGGATGGAAATCGACGCTAATAGCTCCGGGAGCTATCCCACAGTGCACCACTCTGTTGACGCTCTGGACAGCAGTCCGAGCTCGGATGCTCTGACCAGCCACACCCCGGGAAAATTTGAATTCCTTTTCCTGTCTGGGCAGTTTGAATCTCAGTTCCTGTTTGGACATCGTGGCGAGCTCAGCAGCAGTGGCAACGATGCAGAGCTCTCCAGCAGAGGTGACCGTGCAATCCCAGAATAGAAAGAGGGCCCCAGCATGGACTGATCGGGAAGTCTTGGATCTCATCGCTGTGTGGGGCGATGAGTCCGTGCTTTCAGAGCTGCGCTCCAAAAGAAGGAATGCTAAGATCTACGAGAAGATCTCTAAAGCCATGGCAGAGAGAGGCTACAGCCGGGATGCAACGCAGTGCCGCGTGAAAAATCAAGGAGCTGAGACAAGGCTACCAAAAAACCAAAGAGGCAAACGGACGCTCCGGATCCCAGCCCCACACATCCCATTTCTACGAGGCACTGCATTCTATCCTAGGTGCGGCCGCCACCACTACCCCACCAGTGACCGTGGACTCTGAGGATGGGATATTGTCCGCGGCCGGTTCCTCGTCGGACATGTTAGCGGACGGGGAAGATGAAGAAGGAGATGAGGAGGACGAGGCAGTCGACAGCGCTGGCACCGCTGATTTCCCCGACAGCCAGGAGCTCTTCATCACCCTTACCGAGATCCCCTACCAACCGTCCCCATCCCTTACCCCGGACACAGAATCAGGGGAAGGATCAAGCAGTAAGTGCTCTAAACATCTAAACATTTATTTTTAACAGAACTGAATTATTGACAATATTTAAAATGGCTTATTTCCTAAAGTGCTTTAAACATATAAACATTTATCTGCAACAAAACTGGAATATTTACAATATCAACAAAGGGTTTCTCATGATTTTTCTGCCTTGGGCTCTTCACTATTTAGTCCCAACTATTTAAAAAATTTTTTACAATGTCCGGGTATTCATGATTATGCAGCCCAAGACGCTCCACTCTTTAGTCCCAGTGCACCTAAGCGAAAATCCGGTCAATATGGCCGGGGATAGACGCGAAATCCTCATAGGAGAACTCCTCGTAGGTCTCATGGAGGTACAGTTCCAGCCTGTTCATCAGGTTCCTGGGTAGGGCGATCTTATTGGGCCCTCCGTGGTAGCACACGTTTCCCCGCCACGACACAATCAAGTATTCAGGGATCATCGCACGGCACAGCATAGCGGCATACGGCCCTGGTTTTTGCATGCTTTCCCTCAGCATGCGTTCCTTCTCGCTGTCCGAGATTCTCATGAGGGTGATGTCTCTCATGATGCCCTGCTTTGAATTAGGGAGGGGAATGTTAGTATTGGGACTGCTTTACAGCCACGCGGTGGAGGGAGAGGGGCAGCATACAGGGATCTTTCCCTGGGACAGCCGCGAGGGAGTGGGACAGGGGCCGAGTTCATGCTTGCCTGATTGCTGGCATTGAGACTGGCATTGCTTTCAATGTGAAAGGAGGCCAGTGCTACTATTAGAGTTTTAAGCAGCCACAAGTCTACGGCTTACCATGATTGCCCGCTACAGAAGTTCAGGTGTCCAGCCACGCTTCTCAGATCACTCCAAGACCACCGCAAGTCCACAGGCACTGAAGGCGAGGGCCGAAAATTCGACCTTGTCCTGAGTGCGCATGTGAGAGGTGGAGTGCATGGTTTTGTTCACAGAGAAAGAGTAGGTTCTTTGTACACAACATCATTTATCTGTCTCAGGAATTCAGTCCCTTTTTACCATTCACACAGACACATCTGCGACTGTCTCCCAACCCAGCCTGTCAGCACACTCCCAGAGGCTAGCGCAGATTAGGCGGAGGAAGAAGAAGACGCGTGAAGACATGTTCTCAGAACTAATGGGCTGCTCCCGAGCCCAGGCAGCCCAGCAGACACAGTGGAGGGAGAACTTGTCACAAATGCACCGAGCAGTCATGGAACGGGAGGAGAGGTGGCGTCAGGAGGACCAACAGGCTACTGAAAAGCTGCTTGGACTAATGAGGGAGCAAACGGACACGCTCCGGCGCCTTGTGGATGTTCTGCAAGACCGGAGGCAGGAGGACAGAGCCCCGCTGCAGTCTATCTGTAACCGCCCTCACCCGCCACCAAGTCCCACACCACCCTCACCCAAACTCCAAAGAAGGAGGGGCGGCAAGGGCCGTTAAAACTTTCAGTCAACCCCTGCAGACTGCTCTAGCACTAGAAGGCTGACATTCCCCAAAATTTCATAAGTCCTTTCCCACCCACCTCACAGAAGCCCCCGTCCAAGTTTCACACCCCACGTTTCATGTCTGGTTCGCAATAAAATGTTTGTTTCTCTCCATTACTGTTTCAGTCAGGTTCTTTTGAGGGAGAGTCTGTCTGGAGGGGGGGAAGGGGCTTGGTAATTGGGCAGGACAGTGACCTTTAGCAGGGTACAGAGGCGGTGTCAGGTCCAGCATCAGGACACATACACAGTGCAGTCACTGGTTACCCTGGTCAGTCTGGGAGGTGTTTTTCATGTTCTCCATTGAAATAACCAGTCCACCAGTGCGGAGCCTGTCATTCCGGGAGTTTAGAAGCATCATTTGCATCAGAACACTAAACCCGCCCCCCGCCACAGTCTGCGTCCCCGGTTTAAAACATTCCCGCGAAAACAGCAATACAGACAACGGTGTTCATTAACAAAATAGAACTGATTTTATTTTTTGGGAAGGGGAAGGGGGTGAAGGGGGTATGTAACTGGAGAGGATAGTCAAAATGAACTGGGTAAAGAAACGGGGGCAGGTTCAGCTTTTCTGTACACAAACTGAAAAGTCACAGGTTGCCCTGCTCACTCAGGAACCTAGCTTTCAAAGCCTCCCGGATGCACAGCGCGTCCCGCTGGGATCTTCTAATCGCCCGGCTGCCTGGCTGGGCATAATCAGCAGCCAGGCTACTTGCCTCAACCTCCCACCCCGCCATAAAGGTCTCCCCCTTGCTCTCACAGAGATTGTGGAGCACACAGCAAGCTGCTATGACGATGGGGATATTGGTTTCGCTGAGATCACAGCGAGTCAGTAAGCTTCTCCATCTCCCTTTGAGACGGCCAAAAGCACACTCCACTACCATTCTGCACTTGCTCAGACGGTAGTTGAACAGTTCTTTTTCTGTGTCCAGGGCGCCAGTATAGGGCTTCATGAGCCAGGGCATTAGCGGGTAGGCTGGGTCCCCGAGGATCACTGTAGGCATCTCCACATCCCCAAGAGTTATTTTGTGGTCCGGGAAGTAAATACCTTCCTGCAGCCGTCTAAACAGACCAGAGTTCCTGAACACGCGAGCGTCATGAACCTTGCCCGGCCATCCGATGTTGATGTTTGTAAAACGTCCCCGATGGTCCACCAGTGCTTGCAGCACCATTGAAAAGTAGCCCTTTCTGTTGATGTACTGGCTGGCCTGGTGGTCCGGTCCCAGGATAGGGATGTGAGTCCCATCGATAGCCCCACCGCAGTTTGGGAATCCCATCGTGGCAAAGCCATCTATGACCTGCGTGTTTCCCAGGGTCACTACCTTTGAGAGCAGTACCTTAACAATTGCGTTGGCTACTTGCATCACAACAACCCCCACGGTAGATTTGCCAACACCAAAGTGGTTCGCGACTGACCGGTAGCTGTCCGGCGTTGCAAGCTTCCAGAGGGCTATGGCCCCTCGCTTCTGGACAGTCAGGGCTGCTCGCATCCGGGTGTCATTGCACTTCAGGGCAGGGGACAGCAACTCACAAAGTTCGAGGAAAGTCCCCTTCCGCATGCGAAAGTTTCGCAGCCACTGGGATTCATCCCAGACCTGCAGCACTATGCGGTCCCACCAGTCCGTGCTTGTTTCCCGGGCCCAGAATCGCCGTTCCACAATATCCGCATGACCCATTGCCACCGTGATGTCCTCGGCGCTGGGGCTCATGGTTTCTGACAGCTCTGTGCTACTCTCCGACTTCAGGCCATCACGGCGGTGTCGTAGCCTCCTCGCCTGATTTCTCTGCATCTGCCTCAGGGAAAGGTGTATGATAAGCTGCGAGGTGTTGAGAACGGCCACAACTGCAGCGATGGTCGCAGCGTGATCCATGATCGCAGTGCTGTGGCGTCCGCGCTGTCACAGATCAGAAAAGTGCGCGAACTGATATCCCGCCGGCGCTTTCATGGAGGGAGGGAGGGCGTTAGTGACGGACGGATGACGACACATTTTTTTACCCAGAAGGCATTGGCGGCTCGACCCAGAATTCCAATGGGCAGCGGGGACTGCGGGAACTGTGGGATAGCTGCCCACAGTGCACCGCTTCCAATATCGACGCTCACCCCGTTAGTGTGGACTCACAAAGTCGAATTACTCTCCTTAGTGTGGACACACACGTTCGACTTTGCAATATCGATTCCACATATTCGATTTAAGTAAAATCGAACTACCCTCGTAGTGTAGACATACCCTTACTGATTGGCTGAACAAGAAGTAAGACTGAGAGGACTTGTGGGATCTGAAGTTTTAAATTTGTTTTTGAGTGCAGATATGTAACAAACAAAATCTACATTTGTAAGTTGCACTTTCACAACAAAGAGATTCCACCACAGTATTTGTATGAGGTGAATTGAAAAATACTATTCATTTTGGTTATAGTTTTTACAGTGCAAATATTTATAATAAAAAATATACACTTTGATTTCAATTACAACACAGAATACAATATATGTGAAAATGTAGAAAAACATCCAAAAAATTTAATAAATTTCAATTGGTATTCTATTGTTTAACAGTGCAATTAAAACTGTGATTAATCACAATTACTTTTTAAATCACAATTAATTGTTTTGAGTTAATCGGGTGAGTTAACTAAGATTAATTGACAGTCCTACTACATACACATAGCCACAGCCATATACATAGAGGCTCATTCTAATCATAACAATTATTTCTTGTATAAAAGGAATCCTTAGCGTTTGGTCTGTGATTTTTCTGACTGATAGCTCAGGTACAGTATAAACTTGCTTCAAGTGGGGATAACTATTAGGAAACATTTAGGAACATAAAAATATAGCTTGAAGTCTTTTGGAGTCACTGCTGGGCTCTTCAGTAGTCTACTTAACTAAAGAAAATGAAATTGTACTAGGATAATCAGTTTTATTCAGACCATAAATAACATTTTAAGAGTGAAATCTTAAAAGAACCTGAGGAAAACCTCATTGGTGTCAAAGGGCATATCATACAATGTACAGTTTGTCTTATGTTAGCCACTTAAGAATACTCAGGAGAGGTCAGCAACGTGTAGATAATGCTAAAAGATGTGTTAAGAAGGGGATTTAGCCAGCCATATTTTAGATTGCCAGATACGGAGTCTGATTCTTCTTTCACTTATATTAACATAATTCAACTAATTGATGTCAGCAGAGTTTCACTTGTGTAAAAACTGGAAGAAGTGAGAAGGATCAGCCCATTGTCCATGGAACTAGTGAATAGGGAGAAAATACTGTCACTATGAATGTGAAGCACTATTATTTCTGTAGCAAATTAATGTGGACAATTTCTTGAAAACAAGAAGAAATGTGGTAAGTCTTGAAAAATATTTTGGTATTCCAATTTACAACTAGAAGACACTGCACATTAAGGGAAGATCTAGAGATTAGAGCTGGTTGGATAGTAGGGGGAAATTATTCATAAATTCTCAATTTCATTTTGAGACAGTCCTGGCCACTTCTTTCTCCTCTTTTCTTTTATGCAATGTGTGTGTGTGTGTGTGTGTGTAAAGACTGGGGAAAGACTATTCTTGTGTGAATCCCTGTATTCAGATGTGATCATGAGGCATTTGCAGGGCGTACCTGTTTTAATATTTGTCTTCCAAACAAGAAGCTGCAAAAATTCAATGTGATTTAGACCAGTTCTATGCAAATAGTGAATAGCTAATAATTGAAACTGTAGTCTAAAGCAATTTCTTTTCAGTGATATTCCAGTTGTTTGTAATATGTTTGTCCGAGGTAATATCAAACTACGCATACAAAATGTGAAAAATCAGTTGGTTTGCAGATCATTCTTATATTGGATAAATTGGCTTAACTTCACTGACTGGAAGTTGGGGAATAGGATTCCATTAATGATGCACAAGAAGGAATGAAATTCATCTCTCTATTGCTTGACTGTGTTTGATGTGCAGTGTTAGAGGAAAAATCATGGCCATCCTGTAAGGAGGAGATCTATTGAGAAAGATGGTGTCATTTTTAAGAGTCACTTTTTCAGAGTCGAACTGCTGCAAAAGGGTGATCTTAAGCATGGATGTGTTGCCCATGTGTGAGCAGCTATTGAACTGCATAGTGAAATGTTTGCTTAGCTAAATTCCTCCATATGTAACTTGTCCAGGGATGCTATGGCTTGGTGGATTAGGTACAGAAGTATGTTTGTGTCACAGATCTTCTTTGTGTATTTTTCAGACTTTTTTCAACATTTAATAATTTAAAGAATGCAGACTAAAGGGAATAGTCTCATGATGATGTGCTGGGATTTAAGTGTGTAACTCCAATTAGTGTTAATGGGGATTTCTTAAGGTAAGAATATCCCTGCTAGTATTTTGGTTTGAAGCAATTTCACTTTTTGCCTTTCTTCATTTCACTTTATATATGCAATTCCTTTTCTCTTTTAATGAACACTGTCAAGAACCTCATTTCTCTTAATCTGAAGCAATTAACGGTTTTACACTTTCCATTTGCTGCAAAAAATGACTTGGTCTATATAAATGATATAGATGTAAATGACTTTCCCAGTTTGACTACATCTTCCCCAGCCTTACCTTAATCAGTGTGAAAACTGCTGTGAAAAATTGACTTACTCTGCATTAAAGTATAGCAAAGATGTTTAGGTAAGAGTCTGCAAACTAATTGCTTTTCATCAGAATTGGGCATCTAGACCAGTAGACCCAGTCCAACTTCCATGGAAATCAGTGGGAGGATCTCTTGGGAGTTGCATCAAGCCCAATGCTACCATAAAAAAAACGGAGTAGATCTTTATTCTGTGAGAAATGATAATAATTGTTTTCTATTGGGTATTCATATCAGGAAGGCTTATCCCAGTTACTTTTTCAGCCTTGCGGGAGGTTTAATTCTGGCATTAATCAGTGGTCAAAATTTCAGATAATGTCAGGTTATTTAATTTTTTTTTGCCAACCCCTTTTTCAATTTTTAAAACTATTTATCTTAAAGGAATATCACCTGGATTATTTTATCTTCTGAATTTCAGGCGAAGTACCTGATGTTCACACAAGTATATTTTGTGTACACAGCCTTACTTAACTCCACGGTTTCTATATTTTCAATATAATTTGAAACAAACCAGATGGGTGAATGAAGATGAGCCTCTTCTGACCTGACCCATCTTTACTGGTTTGAGTTGCAGAACAACTCCCTTTTCAACCCTTGGGGCTATTGATTTCTGTGCTCTCAACTCAGAGTTTGGATCCTCAGCCACTTTATCACTAAATGGGTCCACAAAGAGACAGCTGTCAATCAGCACTCTTCCCATCTCAACTTTGCTTCAAACTCAGCACAGTGCTTATCCAGAAAGGCATACAGGCCACATCCAGGAAACAACTCAAGATCCTCATGGCATATCAGACTAATTCTCATCTTATGTTTCACACAGTGTGATTTTTCTTTTTCAAATAATTACAGATTGGCAGAAGAAAAGTGGTAAATGGACTATATTTAATTTTTAACAGAAATCTCATAAATCTTACCCATGAAAAAATTCAAGTTGTCTTTGATAGGAATAGTGTTCACACATTGAAAACTGGGTGAAGTACTGTAAGCAAAGAAAAATCAATGACAATAGAGTGAGATTTTTGGCAGTGTCTAAGGTTTCACAGGGATTGGTAGGAAGTCAGGAAAATTATTTGAAAGATCTTAGAAACAGACATATGGATAAGAAACTAACAATGAGATTCAGCTTGGGTGAAATATCTTTGGGACATAATTCAGTGAAGATTTTTTCTAGCCATTTTGACCAATTTTTTTTATTCCAGATAATTGTACTCTCGACAATATAAAAAACAATGATTTTGTCATTAACTACTCTCAACAAGTTGCATCTTCTATATTGAAAAGGCCAACATCGTTTTGAGATAGTCAAAGGAATGAACTGGTTTTGAACTTTGCTCATTTTTAGAAGGTCCGTGTCTTCATCCTTTACTAAACATTAGAGATTTTTCACAGATCAACAATAGTTTATTCAGTCAGAATTCTCAATGCCTTCTAGTATTTTATATGTAATATTTAAATAAAGGCTCCCACTTAGTATCATATACGTTTTCTGCTGAGCTTTAATCATTTAATGTAACCTCTATAGTAAAACATCTGAGGACAGCAGTCTAAACGAAGTCTGGCTGAAGAGTCACAGACAATTGTGTGGTTCATTACAAAGTCAGATTCTCTTTGGCATTCATGTGGACTAAAAATATCTGTGACATTAACATATGGTTCATGGCAAACAAATTTGAGTGCGACTAAATCTTGAAGACAACCTTTGTAAAATCAGGTCACCTTGAAGATAGACTTGTAAGTTAATTTGGAATTTGAATAATCAGTGAATGACATTTATAATGCTGATGCCATAGTTAAGGTTGACTTGCCATTTCTATTATAAACTCTATATTCCAGTGATGTATCTCAGCCATTTTCATTTGCTCTAGGCTTGAAGCATAGGCTTAAAAATTATAGGCTAAAAGGCATGTTTTGCTTAGCATTTGTTTCTAACTATTTATTAGGAGGCAGAGGTATCAAAAAGAACCGAGTGCTTATAAAGGCATTTGAAACTAGAGAAAATTTGTGTAAGCAATTAGATCAATTTTTATATCTCATAGGAAAAATAAGCAATCAACGTTTTAAGGGGAGATTCTCAAAATTATCTGCTATACATACTCAGTAACATTAATTTCCGAGCTCGTGATACTATCTGACAACACTTTAACAGAATGCTGTCATTGAAGAAGTTTGATTTTAAATGAAAGTCAGAGAATGCATTTACATTTACATATTCTCATTAAGTGACTAAACATAATGTTATCAACGACAATGCCAAAACTGTCAAAGGAAAGGAATTATGAAACTGAGGATGCACATCATTGCACTTCATATATATTTACACCATTGAGCCTATTATTGCTGAATCTGAGAACAGTGTGTCATATTATGTCAAAGTTGTTGTGATAAATGGAGATACTTATTGAATAGAATTTCCACATCTCAGCTGCTAATCCTAGATTCTGAGATATACACTAGTATAACCATCCAATTACCAGTTTTATTCATGGGAATATGTGGTGAGATTTCAAAAGCGCTCCACATTGGTCTAATTCTGTTTCCATTAGAGTCAAGGGACTGTTGCATTAGATTAGACTACAGAATAATCTTTGAATTATAGGCGGGAATATAAAATTTGCTTTTGATTTAATGAGAAAGGGAATTCTAGATATCTGACTTTAGTTACTTCAGCTTGTGTCATTATATTGATTTTAATAAAATAGCTGCCATAAGAAAACACTCTTAACATTGACATATGAGGACAGATTCACTGCCAGGCTTGGGCCGAGAGAGCGAGCGCCAAACAGGACTAGTAAGATGTAACCATCTCTCTCCTTTGTTTCCCCCAGTGGTTCTCTACCACAGCAAAGATTCTGCCCTGTCATATCAAACTAAAAATGACTCTTGAACTATTCAGGACAATTTAGAATTTCATATTATGCTATGTTCCATTGTTCTGTTTTACCCATTGTGGCCTGAGCTAATGAGAGAAGCTCTGTCTATGCTGCAATAAAAGACCCCTGGCATGACCACAGCTGGCCCAGGTCAGCTGACTTGGTTTTGTGAAGCTCATGCTGCAGGACTATAAAGTTGCAGTGTAGATAGTCAGGCTGAAGCCCAGGTTCTGAGACCCTCCACCATTGTGGGGTCTCAAAGCTCAGGTTCCAGCGTGACCATCTATACTGCAATTTTTAGCCCTGCAGCCTAAACCCTGTAAGACCTAGTCACTGACCTGGGCTCTGAGACTCTGTGCTGCTGGGTTTTTTACAGTAAGGTAGATACATCTGATATGGTACTTACCTGGAACAAAAATTAGCAAAACCTCTAGACATATTTTAAGGTCAGATGCCAATTGTCAAACAGAAAATGGACATTGGGCAATTCAGGCAAACAAGAAAAATGCATTTATAGTGCTTGTGAAGGTCAGATACAGAGTAGCGAAATTATAGTAAATCAAAGTAAAATCAGCAGTCCAGCATTAGAGGCACATAAAGCAGTCTATCTAAGGATGTACTGCAGGATAAAAAACTGAATCTAGATAGAACAGTTATGGGTAATGCCAAGAAAAGTGGTAGCAGTTTTCTTTTTGGCATCCCAGAAGCAGGCATATTCTTCTGCTAATTTTAAACTGAATGATGAAAAATGTGATCTGACAAATAAGTCCACAATGGGAAATTTTAGAAAATAATATTTAGTAGGATTGGTACAATAGAATGCCCTTTTCTTTCCGTGAACTTCTTTGGTTTGATAACTCCAGCCCACATGCATTGTGAGCTTTTTCACATTTGTGTGGTATGCGACATTTGATGTTCCTTTCTTTATTTAGAACATCGTATTGTAAATGTTTATATACATTTTACAGAAATGCACTGCGAAGGGAAAGCATGGCTAACTTCGGCACAACCCCAAACTTATACAGCAAATCATCACGGGTGCTGATTCTGCTCTCACTCAAGGCAATGCCAAAACTCTCAATGGGATCAGGATCAGGCTCCTACCTATTTTTTTCCTTATGCTATTTCTAAGTTAACTGGAAAGATAGAACTATATCCTGCTCACGTGACTCATGCAAACACTCCCATTTACTTCTGTGGGACTACTTGTTTGAATAAGAGTTTGGTCTGTAATCAGAAATTCTTGTTTTCCAATTTCATGGTCCTCTATTCATTTCTTTAGCAATAGAAGGAGGGAGCAAATCTATGGTATGCTTTATCAGTTAGTTTAATCAGGTAAACCCTTATCACTTTCCTTCATCCGAGAGAGACAAGGAAAACATCTGTTTTTCCGCTTTTTTCTTCTGACCTGGCATGTTATACCAATTTCCCTATTGTACAATGGGCTGGGAAAGATAATGTTATCTTCTCTCTTCACAAAAAAACGGGGTGAAAGAGAATACACTGCCACAACAGTTCAAGCTGCAGGCAACCAAGGATACACGGCACTTAAAGAAGGGTGTCGTTAAATGGTGTAGGAACTATATTGGGTGGACTGTGGGAGGGACAGGCACTGCAGTTATAAGCCAAATACTGATACCACAGTTTACCAATACTGCAGTTCATTGTATAACTTTACAGTTTTTAAACGATATTAACAGAAGAATGTACTTCTTATGCAAGTCTCAAGGCTGACATCCTGAGAATCAATTCCTCTGTTTATACCCACACACCATAAAATGTGGGGAATGGAAATGTAAACTTGCCCACACTGCACTGCTCATTTGCACATCCTTGATCTGACAGGTGTTGTCAGTTGACACGCATGTATACTCTCTCCATATGCTGTAGCAGCCCTGCAGATAGCTGGCTCAGCAGACCTCGAAAGTACTACCCAGAAAAACCACAGACTCAGTCCAGTGGCAAAGGCAGTCAGCCAGGTTCATTGCTGATGAAGCACAGTGCTATTGCCTGATAGATTCTACAGGAACACTAACACATGTATGCCTGTGACAATGGACTCCACTCAGTCAGCAGCGTGACTTTCTGCTGCCCCTTAGGCTGCACAAAGTTGCCCCTCCTAGGATTTCTCTTTAATCCACTGGTACAAACAAGTTCCGTATTACACTTCTGATGTGGTTAGTTATCCACCCTACACCTTGTACCTTCTGGTTCAAACAAAACACCTCCATCCATCATTCTGTCCTCTTATCCTTGTTTTTACTTGGAGTTGGTGTTTTCCTGTACCATCTCCCAGGCTTGTGTTTGTCATAACTCTGGGGTGTGCCTATACTAGCTTTCTGGAATATGTTTACATGAATACCCACACTTAGTACTTATTGGGAGTTCCTGTGTTTTAGCAACACTATGTGTCTTTACCAAGTTCATGTACTGGACAGTGAACTTGTAAGCAAGCATTTGCTTTATGATAGGGCCTGGCTCATAGCATGGACTGGCTTTGCTGACTCTGGTTCAGTCCTCAGGTCTTGCACCTGGCCCAGTGCTCCAGCCTCGCTTGCTCTACTCCAATAGGGTTTACCTTTTGGGGTGACAGAACACTTTGGTCTCCAGAGCAAGTGATTCCTTGGCCTTCCTGCTAACAATGCTAGAACAGTTTGCAGTTTGTCAGTCATGGGGTCGAAAGAGCCCATCTGCCACTTTCTTTTCAGATGTAATTGTGGCATCTAAAATGTGTTTACCAGGGCATTTGTGCATTTCAAATGTACTTCTGCTTGATTACATTTTTAATTCAATGAAACTCTTTTAAACTTGAAATAGAAATAGGGTGATGTCATTTGGAGAGCAGGAAAATTCCTTATCCTGGAAGTAGTCTAGCAGAGTTCACTGACTCTGAAATGTCTACTAGAAAGCCTGATCCTTTTTCTCTGCAGTATCCATACCAATGCCTATGTTTCCTGCTTCTTATGAATAATATCTCCGAACACGGGGTTAGCTGTAGAACTTTTCTGACAATCCTTTTGTGTTCTCTAAATTGTGCTCAAATCACATTTTGACCCCATCAACCTGCATTCATTTTTTTTTTACTCTTTTGTGTAATTGAGGTCCCCACCTCAGCTCTAACTATCCCACATATGTTCATCTTTTCAATTTCCTTCCTCTTCTCCCCCACTTCAGTAACACAGGGTTAGTGTGGTAGAGTAACTTCAAGTCTACTTGAGACTGAGTGATCGCCGAGCTAGGCTAGCTTTGCAAGTTTATAACTTTGTCTCACTGCAGGTAAATACATGTATAGAGACTTTATCTACTATACATATATTATGCAAATTTGAAAATGTTTAAATCATAGTGTTACTGAATTGAAATCTTTTATAAAGGATTCAATGAATGTATTTGACAGTTTGGCAGCTGGTGAATGCCAGTGAAGGGAACAGTGAAAAGTCTGTATCAGACAAATGTGATATTGCAAAATGGAAAAAAAAATAACCAGCAGAGAGACATAGAAGGATTCACTAGAGCAAGGAGCCTGTAACAGATAAATCAAGGGAAAAAATACTCTAAAATAGTAATCTAGCTACCAAGTTATTTGCTTTTACCTATGGGCATAGACAAATCATTTCTTCCAATAGCAATAGCTGACCCAAAAGGTTACAAGTAGAAGATACTTACTATACATGAATGTTCCTCCTTGAGCTAGTCCACAATGACACTGCATTTCATAGATTTTGAGCTGTAGAGAGACCATTATGATCCTCTAATCTGACATCCTGTGTAACGCAGACCAGAGAACCTCATCCAGTAATGGCAGCAAGCCCATAATGTCTGGCTAATCGACTGTACCTTCTAGAAAGACATCCAATATTGATTTAGAGCATTGACGTGATAAAGGATCCACTACATCCCTAGGTAAGATTTTCTCCAATGGTAATAACTCTCTCTGTTAAGACCATGCACCTTATTTCTAGCCTGAAATAAGTGTTTGTTTGAAACGCAGCTAACAATGAGCATTACATGTGAGCCAGAAATAGATCAACAGAATTAGGACTGTTACGTCATATTTTATTTCCTCTTATCTGGCAGCCCATCCTACTCCTGATAATATGATAAACTCGTGGGGCCCCGCTCTGTCCCCACACTGAAGCTGACACGAATTTTTCATATTCTGCAGGGGTTGAATCAAGTCCCTGAAGCTCTCATGAATTTACATCAGTTCAAGAAATTCTGCCTTTAGAAGGTCACTTAATCAGGCATATTATGTTGGCCAATGTTAAACTCAGGGTTTTTTAAGGTTGCCCTATAGCATGAAGTAATTCAGGGCTGTTCACCAGTCTGCTGGCACCTGGATTCTGAACACCATTATCAACACACGCATTATATTAATTCAACCTCAGAGAACAAGTCCTAGAACTTGACTCAGAAAACATCACCTGTATCCTTTTCTCAGTTTTAAATAGTTTCTTCTGTTCTAAGCCTTTTTAGCTTTTAGAGTTCTTCCCACACCATAATGAAAAACATTCCTAAAGAAATTAGGTGCAAGGCATTTTCACATCTGAGTTGCTTCCTACACTTCTTTGTCCTTGGTGTTCTTGAGTTATCATGCTTTCCTCCACAGTATCTCAAGGACTTTCCATTACATTTTGGTCACAGCACTGGCTAACGCACCAAACAGCATGGCAATGCATTGTTACAGATATTACCTTTGGGGATTTGTTGGTTTGTCTTTTGTCACCGTCCTGAAAGATTGGCCAACCTCATTTTCTATTCACATTTCCTAGAAAACTTTCTTCTCAAAATATTAATTTTTCTCTATGTTGGGAAATCCTTCAACCTTAGTAAAGAAAATCTAGCCATGCACCTATGTATTTGGCTGAAATCAGTGCAGTATATGAGCAATTTTGTTCTTTCTCCGTTTCAAATCCAAAAGTTTAAAAAATCCTCTGCCAGAGATAGCAGTACAGCTGTTTGTTATGAATAGATAGGGCCAAATCTTGTGAACCTTCTCTTTATGAATTATTTGCAAACTGAGTGTGTTTGTTCACAAATGACTAATACGTTTTAAAACTTGGACCTATGGATTTCCACACAGGCTATGTGGAATTCAGTTCTGAGAGTCGCACGATAGTTTCCGTCTCCCTGATTGGATGATCAAATATCTGTTAATAGGAGCAGTGCCTGAAGAAGTCATTCAGGCATTGAAAATCTCAGGGAGAGACTGAGAGCAGTTTAGGGCGAAAGATATAAGGAGAAAAGCAGGCCTTGGAGATGTTAATGTTTCTCTGTTGGAGCCAACAGAACACTATACTTACCTGTGTGTGTCAACCACAGATTTTAAAATAGCTGGATTAGTATTTTATATTTGAAAAAATATATAAATAGCTGGGCTCTCTCCTGGCTTGGAGAAAGAAACACTTAAACCAGAAGTATGAGCTGAATTTTAAATTCGACGTACTCTGGTTTCATTCCCACCAAGTAATTGCATTTATAGCATGGCCAGGCAAGCACTTCTTCCTCTGTAAATGCACTAGCTCATACGTGAATATACTTGCTCACGGACAGAAAGACACATTTGCATGAATAAAAGCTCCTCAAATATTTATGGGAACAAAAACTAGTTGCTTGAATGTTTGGAGAAAAGTGAATAAATTCCTTTAAAGACATGTTAATACTAAGGGAGGACTGGAAGACTATTTGTTGAATTGGACTGTTTTATTTTATAAATAAATGGAGATATCCTATCTCCTAGAACTGGAAGGGACCTTGAAAGGTCATCAAGTCCAGCCCCCTGCCTTCACTAGCAGGACCAAGTACTGATTTTTGCCCCAGATCTCAAAGTGGCCCCCTCAAGGATTGAACTCACAACCCTGGATTTAGCAGGCCAACGCTCAAACCACTGAGCTATCCCCCCTTCAGGATGGGATGGATTCTCATTGATTGGCCAAATCCTTCTGTCAGCCGAGGGAAGACCATTGACAGTGGGGAAAACTGAGGCAGTTGCCATGTCCTAATTACTCCTCTGAACTGTCCTACTGAGTGTATACAAAGAGTGCTCACTAACATGAGTAAGGGTTGGGAAATCAGACCTCTACACCGTCAGGCCTTTTGTATAGTTACATATCTCTAGCAATTAACCATTGGCTTCTTTTAGTTCCATGTAATACTTGTTCTTGAACCACTGCTGATTTCATAAGTTTCCTATTTCTCACATAAAGCTGGTCTTTTAGTGAAAATATTTCAAAGGATCATTTTTATGTAATCATCAAATTTCTGGTTTCCAGCAGCTCTATAAATTTGTGTGAAGCTTTGTCTTTTTTTAGAGTTGCTATGTGCAGATGAGCCCATCTGTTCCCTTCTGATTTCCATCTTCCCAGTTTATCTGCTTTGCTTGTGTTTTGGCAGCCTAGCTCAGAAGTCAGTGAGAGAATGTCAGTGCTTGACATTGCAGGATTTTGAGAAAACAAATAGAGCAAAAGAAAAATCTTGTATAACAGCCCAGGATACATGGCATGGCTCTTTAAACACAGGGTTTGTTAACAAAGTGAAATGGTGAGAAACCACAGATCGCATTTAGGAATGGAACAAAATCCTTGCCTCATTTGCTGCAAATGTAATGTTCTACATTTTCTCCCCAAATAGCTGAATGTTAAGGAATGCTGCTGGACTTTAGCTCTATTTCTTCATTTGCAAATTAAGCGAATGATAGGGGAATTCTCAGTAGTGTTCTTGGAAATTTCAGAAGCCTAAATAATGTCTTTCCTAGGAGCTTCTGACAGACATTCCAGAGTGCATGTGCAAGAAATAGAATTACCTGTTTTTAAAGGAAAGCTCTCCCTCACATATGTATTAATGCCTAGGAACATTAGCTGTATAAAGTACACTTGAAGCTGAGAATAAGTGTTTGTTTCCCTTTAGACCTCTTCAGCAAATTCTCCAGCTTCAGTGAAGCAGAGCTTAGTCCAGATGAGTGAGGAAGAAGACAAAGTTGGCTCTCAGGGCAGCTCTACACTACTGCTTATGTCGATCTAACTTATCATTCACAGGTTTGAAAAAGCACCATCCCCCGCTGCGCTGGTGTAGCACTGTAGTGTAGACTTGACCTCAGGCACCTTTCTGCCATGCCCTCTTTTCCCCTCCCTTAGTCCTTGGGCTGACTGAAACTCGAACCACTTCCTGCCTTGAGTTGAGCATGCTAAAGGGTACTGTAGCTCATGCTAACTTGTGTGCTCTTTATGGGTTGTTACGCTGGTGAGGATTGCTGGCATGCAGAGCAGTATGGACATGCCCCTTCTGTACCTTAAAATGCCCCCTCCTACACTCTTCAGTTCCAGACATGCCCCTCTCAAACTTCTAGAGCAGGGAGTTACTGTAGAGTCAAGGATGCTTGCTTTGTTATCCCAGGCTTCCCTTAGCTACACCTTTGGGGTAGGTTTGAGGTCCACAAAGACTTTATTATGAGCCCTTGTTTTACTTGTACAAAAATGTACTTACCCTTTCAAAATCATGAGAGAGCTCATAGATAGATGTGGTCACAGCCCAAATTCATAGGCCTTCACATACTTGATGATTCCATATGTAGCCTGCACCCAAATTATTCATGAGTGGTAGATCTTTCAGTGTTATGAGAATCATCCACAAATAAGAACCAATAAAACTTTTGTGCCTCAATATCATCTATTTTGCATATGGCACATTTTACAGGAAAAGAGAGATCTGCAGGGTCATGAGATGCCAGATTTTAAACATGTCACTGTACAGGATGACACACATCCCTTCCTGGGTCTCAGCCAGAGTAATTTTGTGAGGAACTTTCACATGTGGGTCCAGCAAAATAAATATTTTTGTCAGACTCTTGGTTCTTCAGTGCTTCTGTTTGCAGCTGCTCTGAGGTTTGGAATTTGAAGGGAGGTGGATTGGCAGACAGAATGCAGATGGGGGCAGTCAGTTCATAATGCAATTTATCTCCTGGACATCACAACTACCACATTAGCATTAGTATGAATGCTCATATATTTAAAGCTAGATTTACCCCTAGTTTGTGTAAGCTTCTGGTAGTGTAACCAAAGCCCAAGATGCCAGCCGTGGCATAGTCAACCAATAGGAGGTTCTGGTAAAGGAAATGGCAACAAGCACCCTCTACCTGCGTCCATAGGGGTGTCAGCATAGCCTAAAAGATGGTGCTAGCTGGGCAGGGCCTGTAGCACAGCTGGGCTAGTCTGGATATGTGCTAATTCTGTCAGAAACACTGAGAGCTCTACGGTGGTCAACCACAGATAATTGTGGAAGA
This sequence comes from Terrapene triunguis, assembly GCF_002925995.2. Taxonomy (NCBI): domain Eukaryota; kingdom Metazoa; phylum Chordata; order Testudines; family Emydidae; genus Terrapene; species Terrapene triunguis. The sequence goes on from NW_020664439.1 coordinate 20,835,117, forward strand.
GGATAGCTTTATTGGGGTACTTATACAGCCCTCAAGATTGCACAGTCATTAATGATTTTTTTTTTATTACTAGCTCCCCTGTGAGATAGGTAAGTCTGTCCTTTATTCACAGAGCTGGGGCCTAGGCTATACAAAGTTACTTGCTAACAGTCAGGTAAGAATCTGTGGCACGGCACAGAATTGAACCCCCCAGGCCTCCAGAGTCCCAATCTGTTGACTTAACCACTAGGCTGTCCTTCCTCCACCTCCACTGCTTTCAGGATGAGTTTCCCAGGGATTGCCGAAGGGTTTATTGGCACCAGTCAAGGTGTATCTGATCCTTTGGGTTCTAGTCTCCCTCAAAATGCCTTTCTAACTATTATTAATATAGGCTGGAGTTCTGCAAGTAGATTGAGGTGAGAAGAGGAGCACAAGCCTCCTCTTCAGGAACTGAAAAGAATATTCAAATACGAAACATTCTTTTAAATATTTCAAGCTGCTCAGGAAACAACATGTTTTGAAATAACGCTGTCACAAATCTAGTTTTTAAAAAAAATTCTTATGAACAGTTTTCAATTAATGTAGATCGCCATGCCATGCAGCATTTACCCTTTTACTAATTGCCACTAATTACAGGCAATTGACATCAATAGCTCTAATGGTTTGAGTAATGGTTATAACCTGGCTCTTAACAGAGTGCTTAGCTACTTCTTTGTCATGGAGAGATGATAAAAATGTGTCTAACATTTATAGAGCATGGCATCTTTTTATTGTGGGGAGTCATTAAATTAAGGCAATGCTCACAGGTGCTTGCATTTGACATATGACTATGTTAGCCTCAACACACAGATCTTAAATATACTTTCACCCTCATCTAACCTAATGATAACCTCTTCCTCTACTCTGTAATGCTGAAGTAGGTACATGTTTTTCTTCTAGGAATCGAGCTGAGACCCTTAAACTCATTTCTCAGTTGTTGGGACCCAGTGAGGGCACAGTAACCCATTCTGCCTCAATGCCCTTCTGACAGGTTGGACTAGATCTGGAGGCCCCCTGCGATAGGCCTTGTGGTCCTGCCTCACCCTGCCCCAGAAAAGAGCAATAGGGAGGTCCTCCTAGCTGCCAAAAGAGACTGTTTGGGACACAACAAATGAGAGGGGGTGCAGGGAGCAGCCAATCAGGGCCCAGCAGACTCCCATAAAAGGAACTGCAGGGTGAGAGTGAGTTCAGTCTGCTTGTAGGGACCAGGGGAGCAAGAGGTGCTTCTGGCTGGTGTGGGAACTGAAAGGCTGGACAGAGCAGCTGCTAGGAGGGCTGGCTGCATGAGCTGCACAGGACTATGCTATGCCCTCATGTGCCAGCAATGCCCCTCTGCCACATACATTGGCCAAACTGGACAGTCTCTATGCAAAAGAATAAATGGACACAAATCAGATGTCAAGAATTATAACATTCAAAAACCAGTCGGAAAACACTTCAATCTCCCTGGACACTCAATAACAGACTTAAAAGTGGCCATTTTTTAAACAACAACAAAAACTTCAAAAACAGACTTCAGTGAGAAACTGCAGAACTGGAATTAATTTGCAAACTTGACACCATCAAATTAGGCCTGAATAAAGACTGGGAGTGTCTGGGTCACTACAAAAAAATAATTTCCCCTCTGTTGATATTCACCCCTTCTTGTCAACTGTTGGGAATGAGCCACATCCACCCTAATTGAATTGGCCTTGTTAGCACTGACCCCCCACTTGGTAAGGCAACTCCCATCTTTTCATGGGCTGTATATTTATACCTGTTTACTGTATCTTTCACTCCATGCATCTGATGAAGTGGGTTATATCCCATGAAAGCTTATGTCCAAATATATCTGTTAGTCTCTAAGGTGCCACAAGGACTCCTTGTTGTTTTTACTGATACAGACTAACACAACTACGCCTCTGAAGCAGGTACTGTAGTTACTGAGAGTGACTCAGTGGGGAGCTATGGTCAGCGAACTGAGTCCAAGAGGGGTGGCTCAGCAGGAAGACTGCAGTCACTGAGGGCTCAAGTAGAGGCAAGGAGTCCCCAGGGAAGACGTCCTCGGGGCACTGCTCAATTCCAGAATAGGAGCCTTGCAAACTAGCCGGACCAAGTGAGAGTACCATGATGGGCCCTGTTGGGCTGTTTACAGACTGAGCCCAGAAAGGACTGCAGGATGTTTTGGGGTGTGTACCCCAGAAGGGGTTTTTTTGTTTCGCACATGGACAGTGTGTAACCTGGCCAGAGGGCTGAGTCACCGAAGACCCACCCGACGAGTGCAGTGGCCAACAAGGAGCACCATAAGTGAAGGAAATTGAGGAAAAACTGCAGACATGCCCTTGACTGGGGGCATTTGTGAGAGGTGAGTGCACCCCATTATAGCCCCACAACCCACCATCTTCCTGTTACAAAAGTAAATATTAAATAAGGCGGCACTTCCTACTGAAATTAAAGCTTATCAGACATTTGTTTAAACATACAATGATTTGCAGACACTGCTTCTAAATTGGGTACACATGGCAGCACCAATCATGGAGTGCGGGATGAGATATACAAACCTTGCACTAGTTGGAAAGGAGTTTAAGAGCAGCTATGAGCTCAGGCCAGGCAGAGCTGCCCCACCTGTGAAGCATGCCAGAGGTGGAGGGAGAAGCACAGCTCAGAGGGACCTGGATGATGGACAGACATCTCACTTCAGCTCCCAGAGAGGAGCAGAGAGCCAACGCTTCCTGCAAATGTGAGCGGCAACACAGATGGCTGAAGAATCCTTGAGGGACGGAAGGACTCATGCTGCTTTTTATTTGTTAGTTCTGTTTTCTTTCCTTTGTCATGTCAGGAACTGCAACCAGGGCATGGCCCGAAGGTAGACTGCTGCTGACAATGCAACTGCCCTTCGAAGGTGGGCCAATGTAGGAAGTGGTCCAGGGAAGAAGTAAGAGAGCTGATGAGACTGACTGTAACCACTCGCTATAGGGTCCCTGAGCTGGAACCCAAGGCAGAGGGAAGGACTGGGATCCCCTACAGCCTCATTGAGGAGCCTAGCATGAAGACCTTAGACAAGGAGATAATGGACTACTGGACCTGGATCCAGGCTGATGACCTGACATGAGGACATGGAACCGTGCAGCTAAACTCTCATTGATTCCCACAGGTTAGAGACTGAACATGACCTGGCCGTAGGGCCGAGTCACAAAGCAAAGGGGACTGCAAGCAGACCTGATCGGCTAGCCAGGAGGGCTATGCGGGGAGATCTACAATGCTGCGCCCAGCCACATGGTGAGTCACTTTGTCACAGAGTTGAAATATGAATTGTTTTCTAGCGCTGCAAAAAAAAATCACAAATAAATGAGAAGGCGCATGCACGTAGAGAAAATATACAGCAGCTCACTGCATAAGTTACAGTATATGTCTTACAGAAACAGCTTTTGCAAAACTTGGCCTAATTTTTTTGTTGAAATTATTCATTGTATGTCGAAAAAACAAAAATGGCACTTCATTCACAACTTACTCTCTTTCTGTGCAATGCAAATTAAAATGACTAAATTCTAAACGTTTGAAAATTGGCCTAATGGACACCATTTAATCTAGTGGCCATTCAGGCACTTCACAGCAGCCATTATGCTTCACACCCTGGCCACCTGGAAATTCACAGCAGTAGTTGGATAGGATGAAAATCCTTCTGCTCCACAAGCATGGAACCCTGACCTCTGTGCTAGAAGAGAAAATCTGTTAGAAATACAGAATATGTGGTTGTCAGTTATGATTCTATCCACTAGAGGGCAGTCAGCCATATCATCCCACCTGCTATATTGACAGCTACTGAGCAGGAGAGAATCTACTATTGTGCCCTCTAGGGAGGAGAAGACTGTAGATTCTCAAAAGGTTAGGCCAATGGCATCATACACAAGTTTGGGACTCTTCAGGGGCAACCTTAGTGCCTCCGTCTTTTGACTGAGAGGGCTGCTTCTCTTCCATACTGCACAGAGATGGAAAATCTGGCCAGACCCTGCATAAATCAGCAAGAAATGGAAGTGAGAGAGAGGCTAGACAACCCCTCTACAAAGCTGCCGATCATTGGTGAGTGCAGGCGCTCTTCCTGAGGACCCCCAAAACATTTAACCATATAAAGGGTGCAGGGAGGGGTGAATCGTGGTGAAGAATGAAAATGGAGCATGGTGCACCTTCAAGGTCATGGTCTAGCTCCTACTGATGGGAAGGATGCCTATTGATTTATTGGAGTTGGATAAAACCCCAAAGGTGCAAGAGTAGAGCCCAGTTACATTTTTGATGAATAGATTTGTTGAAATACACAATTTTCAGTAGTTTGAAACTATTCATGAATTTGTGTTGAAGTCAAAGTTTTGACTAGAATTTTTTTTTAAATCACTTTTTTTGTTTTTGATCTTTTTGAAATGTTTTGTTTAGCCTTTTCATTTCAAAACATTGCTTTTGAAATTTAATTTTGGCCAATTCTTAAAACAAACGAACACAAACTTACCTGCCAAAATGGACTGAAAAAAAGATTCAAAACATATTTTTCAATCTGAAATATGTTTGCTGATTTGAAACAGGTTTTTTAGCTTTTAAGTTAAAAAAAAATTTCAAAACAAATTGGTCTTGGTTCAAATCAAAATGGATTTTTTTGAGGAGCAGGAAATATACCACTCAGAGGGGATAGATTTTTTGTTTGTTTGTTTGGTTTGGTCTTTGAACCAAAAATTCATTATTTGCTCAGTTCTATGCAAAAGTTCTACTTGCCTTATTGTGCACACCCCAACCGTCTGACTCAACTCTGTGGGCTCTCTTGGGATGGTACCAAATTATTATGAATTGCTGTGACTGATATGAATAAATGTGGTAAGCATGAGTTTGGTAAGGCTTGGTACGTCTGAACTTGCTAGAGGATTCTGGGAGCAGGATTCTCTTAGCATTAGATAAATGATGTGGAAAATTACTGGAAGTGGTGAAAACTGTACTTAAATGGTTAATAAAGGCTCCATCTGGGTGGATGTTTCAACATGGAACTTTGGAATATATCAGCCAAGGGGGACCAGCTCACAAAGTAAAGAAGACGTAAAATCATGTGATCATTGGGCTTGGTACAAGCTGACCTGGGTAGAAATGACCACTCTGGATGGCATCACACTAAGAGCTTAAATGAATGATTGATGAGAGGGTAAACGTTGACTAAGCTTTGGTCTGTCTGTTCTGCATCCCCGCCCCTTCCAAAATATTAATTAGAGAAAACCCAGTAATGAATGCCCGCAGGGCATATTTCTGGGACATGTGACTCTTTTGAGAACAAAAGGTATAAATGCTAAGCAAAGTAAATTAGTTAAGTTAGTTCCCCAATTAACATCTCAAGAGGTTCATGATGCTGTGAGACAGAGGGCCTGGGGTAACCTAGGCCCTGCTTCAAGGGACCTTTGCGGGATTCTAGAATCAGAAGGACTCAGGGTGACCTAGACCCAGCGGTGAAAGTAACTTACAGGACTTACCGGTACTGCCGGAGTCCTGAGGGGGGCATGGCCTCATCTGGAAGAGGCGTGGCCTCATCCGGAAGAGGCAGGGCCTCTCAAGATTTAAAGGCCCTGGGGCACTGGCTGTGGCTGGGAGCCCAAGGGCCTTTAAATCAACCCAGGGCTCCCAGCTGCAGAGGTGGCTGGGAGCCCCCGGGGCTCAGGGGCAAATTAAAGGGCCCGGGGCTCCGGCCGCCGCAGAGCTCCGGGCCCTTTAAATCCCCACCGCAGCTCCAGCAGCTGGAGCTGCGGGCGGGATTTAAAGGGCTCGGGGCTTCCCACAGCGGTGGGAGCTCCGAGCCTTTTAAATCCCGGCCCCAGCCCGGACGCCGGAGCTGTGGGCGGGATTTAAAGGGCTCTGGGCTCCCCGCAGCGGCCAGATCCCTGAGCCCTTTAAATCCCTGCCGCGGAAGCTGGTGCGGTCCGGCACGGCGTACTGGCTCTTGCTGGTACGCCGGACCGGACTGGACCGGCTTACTTTCACCTCTGCCTAGACCCTGCTTCAGGGGACTGTTGATAGACCAAGTACCTGATACGGAAAGAGAAGAGAAGAAGTCTCTATCTAGAATTGGTAGCTATACCTGCTTTGTTTGCCAATCAGGATACTGTGTAAAGCTAACATAGTTACTGAGGGTTTATGCTTGGGGAGCTGAGGCTTATTGGGAAAGGTGTGTGCTATGTAACCTTAACTACTTGTGTGATTCTTCCTCAAATAAATTACTGTTCATTAAGCATATTGGTTTCTGAAGTCTCACTGGTACCGGTAACAATCCGCCAAGCTGTGGGCCATTAAACATCCGTTTCAACAGGCTCCAGCCTCTCCAGTGCACAGGGCAAAACTTTGTACTCAGTCTAAGCATGAATAGAACTATTTTTTCTTTTCGTCTTCTATCTGAGGAATACATCAAGTGTGATTACACAGTGAGTCATTTTATAATCAAACTACTAACCCATCCCTACTCCTGCAAGACTCAATCTTGCAAGGTGTTGAGCACTCTGGCCGTGATCCGGCAAGTACTAAAATGTACATGAGTAGAGGTGGGATTGTCCAATGGTTAGGATGCTAGCCAGAGACTCAGGCTCAATTCCCTGCTCCACCACAGACTTCTTGACTGACGTTGGGTAAGTCCTGGGTAGTTGCTCTGGCTCTCAGTTTCCCATCTTTAAAATGGGCATGAAAATATGGCCCTAACAGGATTGTGAGGATAAATACATTAAAGATTGATGGGAGCCATAGAAATACCCTAGCTAGATAAAGAGAAGCCCAACTGACTTCACTGAGGTGACTCACATGCTAATGTTAAGCATGTATGTAAGGGCTTTGCTCGGTCAGGAGCTGAGGCACATATCCTCAAAGGTATTTAGGAGCCTAAACACGATCAGAGCTGGGTGCCTAAATACTTTTGAAGATCTGGGCCTGAGTGCTCAGCACCTGAAAATAAGGAGCCCACTGTTTTGTCATTAGCATTAGCCATACTTAAACATATGCATGTGGAACATCCATCTCTCTCTGTCCCTTATGTCAAATTATAGCAAGCCTGTATATTATCATTCTGTTTGGCTTATATTTCACTCTTCCTTCATTTCTGCATTTGTCTTTGCAAAGGCACATCCAAGCATCTCAGACACACAGTCAATTTCTCTCTAAATATGTTGGGTCAAGAAAAACCTATTAGTGCTTCTTGTACATTATGGGCAAAGTGTTTAATATCTTCCATTTAAGATGCATTTGCCAAAGGTGTTGTCAAAATGAATGATTAGACAAATTCATAACGGGGGGGGGGGGGGGGGGGCCAGTAGATGGGTATTGAGGGATTAAAGTTCACGTTTGGTAATATAAGCTAAATGCTTGAGTGGTTTCATTTCATCCAACTTCTCCAAAAGGGGATTTATTGTTCTTTCTTTGCTTCTCCTTGTCAATGACAGGTAAAGAGTTGAGAGATTTAAGTTTATCCCAAGAACCTCAATTCAACAGAAAATTACACTTCAGAGTAAAGGAGGCTACTAAATTCTTGTCGATCAGACTTCGTTTAATTTTAGAATTATTCAATCTTGCAGATTTTGAAAATTATTTCCTAAATGTGAATTGTATTCTGGAGGGATCTTGAAATGAAAATTGTGTGGGGTTTTTTGTTTTTGTTTTGATTTTTATTAAAAAAAGAGTTTACTAGTACAAAGCATGCCATTTACCACCCTAGCTTTCATTAATATGGTCAGCATTTGTAACACGTATTGTCTTGCAAATATTTTCTTGAAGGTGCTCAGGATTTGCTGCAGTTTACAAAGGTTGTATGTTATTGTCAGCACATTGAGGCTTCACAAAATATAAAGGGCTCGATGGAGCATTTTACACTGTGCCCTGAGTATGGGTTGGCATAATAATTTGCTACCAACTTCTAGCGGGTTTAACATACTGATTCCGTCCCCTCTCACTGGCTACACTCCACTGGTTGGAGGGGGAGCCAAAATTCTGCCCACCTGCTTGGATGCACAGCCCAGCTCCTTCCATCCACTATGGATAGGAAGTACTAATGGGAGATTTAACTCTCTCCTTCCTCCCTCTGTGCACAGAAGTGTTAGTAGTAGGCACAATCGGGCTCCAAGTTTGCATATGGATGTATGTAAACTGAATAGGCACTGGTCAACAGATAATTCATCATTATATTTCAACTCTTTTGCATATTGCTTCTTGTGCAGGGTGGGAGGGGAACTCCTTTGAACTCTAATTATGGAAGCTCGGATTCTCCTTCCCTGTTCCTGTCAAATGATTGGCACCAGCACAGAAATGCAGCTCCAAGTCATCCCAATGATCTTTCCACTGCCCTGTGATCCTCGTTCTGACTCGTTCCTTGGTTGTGTTGTACTATGCAAGGGAGATGAGAGTGCTAAAGTGTGTGACACAGTATTTGCCTCTTTGGCAGCCATGTTAATCATCAGAGCAATTGTATTTATGATTTGACATGGAAGGACAAATCTCACCTGCCTTATTTGCATGGGTTGTCACTTTTTGAAATCCTTGTGATTGCTTCTATGAGAGAGGCAAGCACAGTGTGGCCTAAAGATGGAGCGGATAAAGAACAAGTAATATCCTAACAGATGCAATGAAATATACAAAAGCCCTCCCTGTAAAAATACATTTCCAAATGATTGGCTACTCTGCCACTGGCACAGGGAGTGTGTTGGGGCCATGGCCAGGAGAAAAGTCATATGGTTGGAGCACTACTGTGCTTCTGTGATCTGCATCTGGTTGACCCACCTCTCAGGGCAATAGCCAGCCAGCACAGGCATTTCTATACTCTGCCAGAGACCAGACCAGGGTATAATCAGCCTTAAGACCAAGATGTCTCAAATGGCTTCTTTGTGACTTTGCCAGTCTGGGCACCCAAAAGATCCAATCCACCAGCCAGTAAAGTTAATGGCAAAACTTCCATTGACTCCAGTGGTAGCAGGACTGGCCTTCAAAACAATCCTGTTAACTAGTTTCCAAACTAGCTGGCTCCCTCTCCTATTGCCGCCCCCCTGTCCTGTTTTCTGCCCCTCCCACAGCCAGCCATGACTCATCCTTCCATTCTTAATCATTCTAAAGCATGCAAAACTATATAACTAACCTAATGCAGTTAATGATACCGTGCACACTAGTAATTATTAGTGCTTGGAAGGCACAGGGAGTTTACTTTCTCAATGTGCCTTAGACTCTGAGTTAAGCCCACCTGAAGGTTTTAGATTATAACACAGCACACTTTCAGTAAGAAACTAGTCAAGTGAGGATGGAAGCTTGAAGAGGGGATGAAGGTCAGAGTACGTTTGTTACAGCTGCTGATAAAAAAAAATGGTGGATTATGGGTATATACAGTACACCATAAAAGCAACTGGTTTCATAATTGCAATATGTATTTTCGGTATCCAAAATGCCCATTTTTTCCCTCTTAGTGCAGGAAAAATACTGATACAAGGAAACAGCATTCAAATATGGGGGGGAATCTATATAAAAGAGGCAGTGTTCAGTTCATCATTGCATCAAGGAGTGTTTCTTTTAAGACAGTGAGCATTCAACACTGACCGAGATTAGGGAGTCCTTCAAAGGAAAGTCAAAGTTACATGTTAAATCTATATCCAAGGTAGACAGCTGTGGCAAATAATTCTTCACTGAACTTTTCATTAGCATCCATGAATATTTGCATAAATCTTGTCAAGAAAAAATTGGCAGAAGTGCAAGGCCTGCTTCCAATTCTTTTCACTTCTAACATAACCATGGAAAATGCATTTCCAGATTTAGAGGCTTGTGTGCATGCACAGAAACAAAAAGATATCAACAAACTGATTAGTGATGGTAATTACAAACCTGTGACAAGCCATTTACTTGAATTACTATAGGAGAATGCAATTGCCGTAATAAATAAAGTGGCAGCTAAAAACAAACTGAGATTTGTTCTCCAGTGTCTGGAACGCAGCTGCAACATAAAAAACAAAAAAACCCAAAGATTTCAGTTTATGTGGAACTTAAAAAACTACTGACCAGAGCTGTCACTAAATAGATCACTTGTGTGAGGTCATTGTTTACAGTTCACTTTATAAGGTGTTTCAAACTTTATACCTCATCTGTAGCATTGGCATGAATATCTACCATGTTAGTATGAAGTAGAAGGCGGGGTTTGGGGCAAGTAAGGGTTTATTGAAGCCATAAGAGTTGTCTCCTGTGATATTGTAAAAATGAAGACATGTTATAGTGTCATCCTATCTCTGACACCAGCATTGAATATCTGCTGAGTGGTAGCAGAATTCCAGGGCCTTGTAGGCTGATTTCCCAATGGAGGATAAATCAGTGATGTGCAGTCTCGAAGAGACCGTCACAGATAGCACACTGGAGTGTCCCATTTCCAGGAAGCAACTCTGCACCTAGAAATGATTCTAGCAGAGAGCCAGCCACATTGTTGCTTGCAAATACTTCTACAATATCTTTGCAACCAAACCCATGACACTGCAAGACTAAAACCTTGCTCACATGGTAATTAAAAAATCTTAAAAGACTGAGTTATAGTACTGTGACAGGTAGGGCAATTTCCTGCAGTATTCTTGGAAAACTTTACTGAATTAAGTATCTTTGGAGTCCATTGTATTAAATGCAAACGTTATGTTTTAGTGTGGGCCTGGATGATCAAAGGCCTATAGTCAGCAATGTGAGAGACAAGGATGCTCTTTTGAGACAATGTGTGAAGTGGATTTCCTGGGAAATATATAGGAGGTAATGAATGCAAATTCTCCTCCCCCAGTCATGTAAAAAGCTAGGCTTTTGAAGCTATATACTGAGAAGGGGACCATTGTCTGCTGATTTATCTGCTCTGGATTCTGAATTTGGAAAAAAACAAGCAATATAAAGGAACGACTAACCTATTCATGTTATAAACTTGTAACCACAGGAAAAAACCATGGGGTTTAAAGGGCTGACTCCTACCAGAGCCCTTGCTGGAGTTGAGGTGGTGGTGATCTCTTGTAAGCTTAGTAGCATGCATGTAGGTTCTCTTATTGTTTTTGTTTTCTCTGTAGTGTTTTCACTTTAAGAATAAATATGCTTGCTTAGAAAGAGCGGTGTGGTAATTACAACTAAGCTTTTGGAAGGATTAGATTTTGATCAGTAAGTTGATAAACATCAGTTCCACCTCACACGCATGAGGGAAAAAAAAGTATTTCCATCAATTATCAAAATTTATGTAAAGAAAAGTGTTGCTTGAGAACTTAGTTTAATTTAAATATATTTACTTTGTATATTTTGACATATGATGTGAACCGTCTCTTATTAACAGTTAGAAAGCTTTACCTTTTTTTGAATCTCAAGGACTACTGTCATTAAATAAGTGTCTGACCCCCGCTGCACCTTAGTTTCCCACAACTGAAAATTTAAATAGAAAAAGAAAAAGCTTAAAACACTTAATTTTGTGCAACTGAAAATTTTAATGGCTAAATACAAAAATGCTTAAAAATAAACACCAATATTTATCCATTGTAATTGTTTAAAAAAAAATTCAAATTCTGCCAAGCCTACTTAGAACTGCTGGCAGTTACAATGTTCATAAGCCTTTGGGGAGAGTGCAGCTGCTGACCTGTTTTACACAGTCTGGCTTGCTGGGGCTATTACAGTTGATACCAGTCAGCTCTGTGTTCTTGGGGAACCAGGGCGCAGTATCCAGCCTGTTTGACTCATGAAAAGACATCCCCCAGCCTCTGCTTGAACCAAAACCGATCCGAGAAAAGACTTGCAGAGAGCAGTGAAGGGCGGTGGGAGACACACCTAGACCCCTCCTGACAATGGTGATAGGATTAAGGCAACTCCCCTAGCCTCATCTGCATCAAAGATGGGACAGGAAGGCATCTCCATTAGCATACAGAATGGAGAACAGAGATTCCAAGGCAAGAACTGCACCGAACTCTGGGACCAGAAAAGCAGGGAAGCATTCCAGGTGTTAATGAACTACGCCTGCACACACCCAGCTCAGCAGTTATCAGACCAATTCTAGTAATGAATCTTTGATATCCAAAATACTGAAGCAGCCTAATTGCATTGTGAGCTCCCTGGAAGGAACACCACACATAGCTAGGAGTGATCAGCCTCTATTGTCTAGCCTAAAGAAAACCCTTGAGTCATCAGTTTACCCATAAACAAATCTAATGTTCTCCCTTGAACCATTGTTGTTTGCCTTCAAAAAACCCCTACCCACGCTCAAATGTATTCTGATGCATGGATCCAAACTCTGCATCAGTTCCACTGGGATTTCATCTTCTCCTGACTGATCATGCTGGGGGCTCTGCCTGTCTCCAGCACTCAGTACCCTGAGCTACCACCATCACCTGGGAATCCCGACCAGTTCAAGCTTCATGGAAGTGGTGAGATCCCTCTCTTTCTGTTTTCTTTTCTACATCAGGTAGAACTTTCTAACCCTGACTTGTTTGATCAGGTACAGTTACATTTTATATATATATATATTATATATATATATGACTTTTGTAACCTTTAATAATGTAACTGTTATGTTGGTTTAGGCTCTCCTTGTGTATTCACTATTATTCAATAAATAACTTTTATGGTTAAGCTGGTTGTTTGCCTCTCTCTCTGAACTTTACTCTTTTGTGTTTTTAGCTTCCCCAATTACTCTGCAGCAACTCTCCTCTTACCTAAGCAAGAGATCCCTGTAGCGCCCAAAAATACTGTGGGGTTTGCTCATCAAGTGGGTTACTACCAGTACAATTGTAACGTGAAAGTGGGGATAGGGACACGTTGAACCTCTGACATACGAGGGTGGCAGCTTGAAAGTGCTGCTTGACCCAGCCCACTGAGTCCAGGGACATATAAGGGGTCAGCTTTCAAGTGCTGATTGACCTGGTCCACTCAGACTTGCTCTGTTAATGTGTGTGCGTGTGTGTGCTCATCTGGTTCTGGGGCTGGAGGAACCCAGCCCTGGGGAACCTAAGTCCTGCAGGATAGCTCCACTGGGAGGGGACTTGCAGAAGGGAGAAGTAGAGCTCCATATGAAAACACCCGTGACACAAGCAGTACATTGATAGAATTACAGAACCCCTCCCCTGAAAAGTAAGCCTATTAAATGAGCATACCCCAAAGTAACGGGCACATCTGGTAACACAATGTAGGCAGGGAACTGTGCCATCTGGAAAAACCCCATTCAGAAGGGAGGGAGACGCAGGACTCTGCCCAAGAGAAGTGATGGTGGGTGAGCCTGGAGCCTAGACCGGGTGCCCTTGATGTGCAGTTCCATTGAAATGTGACAAGAACCACCGGGCACACTGGCACAACAACATCACCAAAGTGATGAAGTTATCGTGTGTCAGTGCTATGCAATGTCAATCCTCATCTCAGTTCTGGATGAACGAGACAGTAGAACAACATCATAGATTAACAAAATGTAAAGCTGACATAGAAAGCTCTACACAATCAGTTCTAACTAGGATGCAGATCATCAGGACCTTATTAAGAAGATATATTTTAAAAAGCAGGAAGTCTTCCTTTTCCCCTTTAGACTGAAGTTTCTAGGAACTACTTGAAGTAGCAAACAGCGGCAGACCTTTCTGGAATCACTTCTGCAGCAGAAACATTTTATTTAAAGTGTAAAAGTCATGCTACTTTATGGAAATATTTTTTATTCTTGCCCCCTTTCTGAATTTCTAGGTAAGTAATGGCATTAGCTAAAACCCCTATTTTAGTGATGCAGCAGGTTTGTCTTCTAATTCTAAGCACTACTGTTTGGTTGGAAAAATCTGTGCAGGGTGGCAAGTGGAGCACACCTAACCTCTTCCCACCTAAGTGATGAACATTTACCTTGACTAGTTTTTCCTCCATCCTTACATAGTTTACTTAGCAGCTTTCCCTCTGTCTTGTGGCACCATCTACTTGATGCCATAGGTCATATTCTTGTTCCAGTGAATTTATGCTGTGTTACATTGGTGCTACTGTAATATAAATAAAAATAGCTTTACTGATGAGCTGCAACTTCAAATGCTGTGCTAGACACTGTACACTTCGTAAGAGAGAGCACTACCCTTGAGAGTTTATAATCTAAATGGCCAAAGCAGATAAAGGGAAGGTGTCAAAGGGCATACTGGCCCACTAGCACCACCTGCTGGCTGAGAGTGGCTCTGTTGCATACTTCCTCCATTTCCCTTTCACAGGTTTCCATGCATAATCTAGAGAGATTTATAGCTAATAACAGACCCCTTTCTTGGAGACTGGTTTATTAACATAAAGTAAAGATGCTTTGGTCTTTTCCACCCTGATATCCCACTGGACACAGCCCCTCATATTTGTGGTCCAGCTGACTTCAAGCCTTTCCAGTAGGCAATTTTCAGCTCCGTTTTTCCCATCCATTTGCCCTGGGTACATTCATTCCCAGGCCTGTAGTCTCTCCCCTTTGCAGTTGGGGAGTTTCACAGGCCTCCTCCTTGGGCCTGTGATTCTGGACTCTCAGATGCTTCCTTTGGGAATCATTTTCAGCAGCTTTTCCAACAGCTCTGTCTCCCATTATAAGGTCCAGGTGCCTTCCCTTAAGCCAAGTTGAGCGGCAGGTAATTAGCCACGTGTGCACTGGACCCCACCCTGTCTCAAAGGGGGCCTGTGCCAGAAGGGAAACAGAGGCAGGAAATAACTTGTCCAGAATCACACAGTAGATCAGTGGCAGAGCTGGGAATAAACTCCTGTGTCCTGGATAATACTCAGTGCCTTATGCATTAGACTACATTGAAGATATGCTCCATTTGTAACAGAACAAAAAAATAGTATTTTTTTTTATATTAAAAAAGGGTTCCCAAATGGTCACGGTGACATGGACAGATCAGAGAGGCTGACAGACAGAGTCACAGGGCAAACTGTACTTAGACCCCTTTTAGCCTCACTCAAGTGCACTCCTTAGGTGGCTGGCCTGGCTTCCTGTACCTCACACTTGATAGAACCATATAGTCCTACCACTCAGACTGGATCTCTGGGCTACGGTCCCCTGTTTCACAATCCTGTTAATGCAACAGGCCCAACGCTAAGTCCCGGCATAAGCCCTTTTCCTCCGGGAGCTGTGACCAGTGAGCTGATTACAGCGACTCAAAAACAGCATCTTCAAAACAAAGCATTATTTACGCGTTTCCACCAAAGGAAGATACCTGGCACAGAGAGCAAAAACAACCAAAAGCCTACACACACACATAGGTATTACTTGCACCTTAATCTTTCCTAGTCTGCTTTCGTAAGTTCCCCTCAGCCCGCCAACTATCTCTGGCTGGTGAAGCAGACTGTCCCACTCACAGCATGTTCTTGCAGTCTCTGTATGTCCCCTTGTTAGACTGTCAGCTGTCACTGACACTCCATCAGTGCCTGGCCACTCACTCAATCCCCACCCAGCCTTTTCTACAGGTTTAGTGTACTCTTTAACCACTTTCTTCTCAGCCTGGCATAATAACTATGTCACCAGAGTTGGGGCAGAGAAGTTGCCTCTTTAGGGCTATAAACTTGCGTATGTGTTTGTTGGGATGTCCCTAATCTAGGTAATTGTGTTGCCTTCCCTGTTTGGTTCCGCTAACAACCCATTCGATCTAACTCCATAGCAAGTAACCCATCATAAACACAAACAGAGGTATGTACCTTGGTCATAAAAATAATACAGATATTTCCCATTTTGGCACAATGTCCTACAGCAGTGGTTCCCAAACTAGGGGCGCCGCTTGTGCAGGGAAAGCCCCTGGCGGGCCAGGCCGGTTTGTTTACTTGCCGCGTCCACAGGTTAGGCCCATCACAGCTTTCAGTGGCTGTGGTTCGCCACTCCAGGCCAATGTGGGCTGCAGGAAGCGGCAGCCAGCACATCCCTCGGCCCGTGCTGCTTCCCGCAGTCCACATTGGCCTGGAGCGGTGAACCGCAGGCACTGAGAGCTGCGATTGGCCTAACCTGCGGATGCGGCAAGTAAACAAACTGGCCCGGCCTGCCAGGGGATCTCCCTGCCCAAGCAGAGCCCCTAGTTTGGGAACCACTGTCCTACAGCGTACCACCCATAATATCATTGCTTTTCACAATTGAAGCTGGATTGGGTTTAGTAAAAGTCAGTGATGGGATGGGTGATCTCTGTGGCAAAATATGCAGCTAGAGTAGGAAGTATGGTAGCATTGGTAGGTGGCATTTTTACTGCTATTGTAAAGTTTTAATAAGGAATATACTGCAGGTGGTGGTGCTATATTTTAGGTAAGATGTTAAACCAAGGATCTGACCAATTGTTTCCATTTTAATACTACTGTGCACTTACACGACACTTTTCGTTCTGTATTCTTTACAAAGAAAATGCAAGCATTGTTACATTTTACAAATGTGAGAACTGGGACATGCAGCTAATAAAGACCCCAATCCAGCAAGTCACTGAGGCCCAGATGTTTAAAGGTATGTAGGCATAGCTCCACATGACCTAAGTCCTTAGGAAGTCTCATTTTTAAAAGTTACACAAGCCCAGTTCCTCTAAGACATTTAGATATCTAAATACCTTTGACACACAGGGCCTAAGTGACTTACCAGGGACGACACAAGCCAATGGCAGAATCAAGGCTAGAATTAAAGCATGAATTGAATTTGGTTTGCTGCTGAAAGAATGCCAAAAGAAGCATGTTTTTATGGGCCAAATTTACTCCTGTTGTAGTTCCATTGAAATTAAGGCAAATTTGCCAGATCTGAATATGTCCCCATATATTTAATGTGGTTTCCTTTTCTTTGTGGGAAAGAAGTTCCTCTCAAAAATGAAAATTAAAATGCTCTATTACAGCCTAGTCTTGTCAGTTACTGAGCATCTGTCTCCAGGTCAGGGGTGGGCAAACTTTTTGGCTTGAGGGCCACATTGGGTTTCGTAAATTGTATGGAGGGCTGGTTAGGGGAGGGGATCGTGGCCCGACCCCCACCTCTATCTCCCCCCCCTCCCCCTGTTCCCTGACGGCCCCTCTGGGACCCCTGCCCCATCCACACACCCCCGCTCCCTGTCCCCAGACCGCCCCCGGATCCCCACCGCCCAATCCAACCCCTTCTCTCATTTCTGAGGCCCCCCTGGGACTCCTCCCCCTCCAAACTCCCTTCTCCCTGTCCCCTGACTTACCCCGGAACCCCTGGCCCTGACTGTCCCCTGCCGCCCCATCTAACCCCCCCTCCTTCCTGACTGCCCCCCCAGAACCCCTGCCCCCATTCAACCCCCCGTTCCCCACCGACCACCCCGACCCCTATCCACACCCTTGCCCCCTGACCACCACTCCAACTCCCCTGCCCTCTATCCAACCCCCCCACCACTCCCTGCCCCCTTACCGCGCTGACTGGAGCACTGGTGGCTGGCAGCGCTACAGCCGCACCACCCGGCTGGAGCCGCACCACGCCACCGCCGCCACCTCCACCACCACACAGCACAAAGCACTGGGTCAGGCCGGGCTTTGCTGCTGCGCTGCCCCAGGAGCTCACAGCCCCGCTGCCCAGAGCATTGCACCGGCAGCGGAGTGAGCGAGCTGAGGCTGTGGGGGAGGGGGAGCAGCAGGGGAGGGGCCAGGGGCGAGCCTCACGGGCCAGGAGCTCAGGGGCCAGGCAGGACGGTCCAGTTTGCCCACCTCTGCACTAGGTGCTTTGTGTCCTGAGTTGTTGCCACTGAAGGCGCTCGTTAAAGGTTCAGGATCTAGCTTGGCATGTCTTCTGTATCACCAATATTTAATAACATTTAGTAATCTGAGTCTCCATTCCTCCCGCTGCAAAATGGGGTTGCTGGTGTTTACCACCTTCATAGGAGTACTGAGGGGCATGAATAAATAATGTTTGTAAAGTGCTGTTTAAGTGCCAGGTATTATTATGCTGGTGCAGAGGTGGGAAAGGAATTCAGGAGTCCCTGGCTCCCAGCCCTGTGTTCAGTCTATAAACCCATGTGTTTATAGAATTCACCACCACCTTCTTTCCCTTAAGAGAAAAACAAAAACTCATAAATGTGATTTTCTTCTAGACCGCACTGCCCCTCCCCCCCACTAAAGTGGATTTTTAATTTTTTTTTTTATGGTCTCATGAATATTTGTCATTTTCATCTAACAGACACTTTTTTCAGCACATTTATAGATATGTAAAACTGTAACAAGACCCCCTCCTTTGACTAGTGAACAAATCCCCACACCATTTTAAGAGGAATATAATCAGCATGAAGCACATCTTGCTTTTCATTGCTTTATATGGTAATAAAATAGTATTATATTTCCCTTTAAAAAGCTGTGGCGATATTTTTTTTTACTGGTCAAAGAGGACTATATTTACAATTCCTGATACTTACAGGTTTGTTTGGTCCTTTGAGAATGAGCCTGAAGTTCTTAGCTTTGATTTGTCTTGTGAACCCTTTTCTTAAGCACCATCCTGTGTTTTGTTTTGTTTCCCCCCCTTTCAGCCATGTTTTTCCTTACATGTTCACACAGGAACTCTATAGAAAAGAGAATCAGAGATCTGTTGGAAATATGTAACCAATATTGACAGTCTTTCTTTGCAGAACTTTACAAGTATGACTTTAAAATTCTCTACACTATTTCAGCTGAATGTCATATTGCCTGTTTAATTCCAGATCAATCTTTATGCATGTGGCAGATTTAGACAAGTATTCTTTGGATCCAGGACTGAAGGAAGCATATTACACAGACAGATCTCAAACCAGCAGAAACATTATCCATGTGAGCAAAGTGCGCAGGCAAGCACAGCAACTGAGTAGCAACTACTGAAATGCCCAGAGGCTGCAAAATCACAAAAGGTCAGATGCCTACCTTTTAGAGCTATGAGGAAAAAGACGGGTAAGTAAAAGAAACAAGTGCTCTCAATTTTTCTATCTTACTCTCTTTTCAATGACAAAAGAAAATAACAGGTTTGTTTAATAGTTTTATCTCAAATAATCTTGCTGATATCTGTATATTACACATGGAACCATACTGTCGTCAGTTGGTATAAAGAGTATGCCTGGATGCAAAGAAATATCTGCACTGACAACAAGGAATATATTTGAATTGTGTATTGTATTTGGAGGGATTTATTAGCTCATCATATATTTGAAACAGATTTTTGTAGATGGGTTTCAATGGGAGCTCAAGATAAATAGCATTCCTTTCCCTCATCTGAAATGATTGAATTGCCCCTTTAAGGGCTCAGCTTTGATATCACCTTTCCCATGCAGAACATTTGACTCAGGCAGACATTTGTTTTAGAGACCACACTGCTTCTACCCATAATCATTGAGATCGGAGCAACTAGGTGGTGCAGGATGATCAAAGACAGGGAAAGTTCCCCTACACCCTCTCACTGAATGTTGACAAAAACCGTGAGAGAGTGTAATATGGAGCTTTTCTAGATGGAGACACCAGCTAAGAATCGGGCCCTGTGAATGGACTGTCCAGAAAAGACTTAGATCCAGATCTTATTGCCATTAAATTGAACATTTTTAATTTAAACTTTACATACACTACTTTAATTGAATCCATGTCTTAATACCCGACTTACCTATTTGGGGCTTGTAATTATTTGTGGATGTAATTTTTGGGCCTACATATTGGTACCACATTATTAGCAGGTATTAGCAACTAATGGCATCTAGAAGTCATCAGTGACCTGATCTGTAGGTCTATCAAACTAGACCAAAATATTCAAATATTGGTGCCTAATTGTTCCTAAAATATTCAGATGTCCGGTGCTAAACTAAGTACCTGAAGCCACATTTCAGCATTTAGTGGTTTGATTTTCATAAGTTCTAAGCACCTTTGATTCCCACTGAAGCATTACAACTACAAATTCTAAATCCCTAGCATGCACCCAGGTGTTTCTCAAGTCCACGGGTGGCTGTTTGCCTGTAAGCATGCAATTTTGTGTGCACGTAAGTGTAGGCCTTGTAGGGGGCCAGCCAAAAATGTGGGCCTTAAATGACACATGGTAGGGGCCGGTATCTACAATACTGTTACATGCTAGGAGCCAGTATCTACTGATTTCAGTGACTTACTGAAATACACAACACTCAGTGTCTGAATTTTCACATTTTCTAAATCAATGGGACTTGGGAGAGATGATCACCCCTGAAAATTGGGGCCAAAAAACTTAATAGAGAAGTGTGCCCCAAATCCTCCTCTTGGATTACAATACCCCACTTAAAATATTGTCCTAGAGGTGCCATTGGCACAGTGTTCTACATATACACACACATTATTCCTCAAAGGGACTGAGCTTAAGCCAATGCAAATATCTGTGCATATCTTGGCTTAGAATCAGGCCCTTAGTCTCACTCTCCACTTAGAGCTTGAAGATGCTGGGTGGTGTGAAAAATTCTGGGGACTCGCCAGTTGTGGATTGATGACTTTTGTAGCTATACCATGTAATTAGACTGCAGAGAATGATAAATATCCATTTTTTAAAAATGTTGCCAAGTATTTCCCCACCATTATAACAGGAGGAATCGATGGTTTGGAAGACTATTTTTAATACATACTTAATATCCCATTTTTAAAAAAGTATAATTATAATAGGTTTAATCTTTTATGTGGTATGGAAACAATACTGGGGTAGAGATTAATAGATTAAAATGTAATATTGTCATATGGAATAAAGCATAAGTCATCTTCCTATCTATTACATTCTGTTGAATTTTCCATTTGATGTTTACACATTAATTTATAACTTTTGATTCAAAAGTACTTCTTACCCTGACTTCTCAAAATACAGACACAAATTATGGATAAATAAAAGTACATTCTATATTGACCTTATACTACAGCTCAGCCTTGGATTACCTTACAGTGCACATTTGTTTGAATTAAATACTACATAAATAAAGTGTTCTCATAATTACAAAACAAGTTATCTTGTTAATTCACATAAAATGCTATTTTCTGACTTCCAATTTAACTGGCTACTTTCCATTAAGCCTTTTGCAGTAAATGTTGTCCTATGGCATGAATTGCCTTGTCAAAAACCCTGTATTCTGCATGTGACAAACACAGTGTATATTAATACCTTCATTATACATCTTCACACCCTAATTATTTTAATTACTGCAATCACTGTAGATAGAATAGCACCTGCAATTTAGAGCAATCAACTACTTTCAGTTTGCTAAAATTAAGTGTTCATATAAAATATCAAACCTTTAGTAAAGGTTTGTCAATAAGTCAGCTATGGGCTGACCTCTTGTATTGAACATTTGTATAAACTTCTTAAGAGTTTTGAAAAGAAACACCATGGAAACACTATGGAACAGAAGCTGAGTGCTGTAAAGCAAATAAAGAACAGAGAGAGATCATGTAAAAGTGTATATTAAACTAGTATTCCCTATGCAACTTTTGGCATTTGGCAGAAGGATTACAAGAAGTGAACATAATCTGAGCTGGGAATTAGTTTCCAAACCAGATAGCAGTCAAAGTAGTTCAAGTTTAACTGTTTTTCCACATATGGTGAAGCTGAGAAAGAAATGGGTGAACGATTTTCAGAGCAGAAAGCTGCCAAAATAACTCAGTTAACAGAATGTTCTAAATAGCTGGGCATCATCTACTCAATAAAAATGTGAGAATATGTACCTGTCAGCTCACCCATGCACTGCCTAACTAAAGATACAGCTACTTATATGAAATTGGATGCACTTCCATGGTATTTAATATGTCAGAAGAACTCAGAGCAAGAATGAGAGAGACTGAGAACAAGCCCCAGCAAATTATATTTGAATGGCACAAAGGTCTCCATTTTTCTCCAGCTGGTAACTAGTATCATGACTGAACCAAATAATTTTTTCCCCTAAAAAAAGGTCTTTTGACTTCTGTTGGGGATCTGCCCAAAGCAGGTGGCTCAAGACATGCTTTCCCAGAGCAACTGAGCTTAAAGTTGACTTAAACAATCAACACACAAACAAAAGAAAAAAAAACCCATAAAAATCAGAGTACATATAAAAATTGTCAAGATTATCCTCACTGTGAGAATATTAGTATATACACTATAAAAACACGCATTGGTTAAGCAGTTTTATCTAACTGGTTGAAATTACAAAGTTTCTCTTAAATTTGGCTTTCAAGGTGCTTAGCTGGAATAATTCTTACACATTTTAAGGTTTTTGTTATTTGAAGTTAATGTTCAATAAGAAGATATAGAAAATAAAATAATGATGTTCATTTGGTAAAGTTTAGTGTATTAATGTTAAAATGTATCAAGAAGTAATAAATCACAATAAACCAAGTTTTATCACAAAGTTTTAGTCTATTATTCTAAACCACAACTACTCTGGAAGGTGAGTTTGGTACTATTATGGAACTATGGAGCCTTTACATGTCCTTAATCTGTCAATCTGCTTTTTGCTAATTAAAGGTTATAGGAGCAACAGTGACAGTTTTATCAAAAGTAATTCTAAAATTAAAAATGTATGTTACTTAGTGAAATGTAGTCTCCATCTTTTCATATGACTCCTAAAATGTTAGAGATTTCAAATGATACTAACATTACTTGAAAATTGATAGAAAATACATCTTTCAGCTGCTAAACTTGGCCCCCATCCTATAAACATTTATGTATGTACTTAATTTGAGTAGTCCCACAGACTTCAATGAGTAAAGTTAATGATGAGGGTATTTGTAGGATCAGGGTCCTAATTACCAGCAGTATTTAGGTTCTGTAAAGCTATTATCATTGACTATTAAGGCAATTAAAAATGCTGTTATTAAAGTGTAAATAAAAGGGTTTTTTTTGGTGGGGGAGGACATTTCAACTGCCATCCAAGTAACAAATATTTCCTTCGAGAAGTGTGTTTTGGTCAAGGAGTCTGTATTTTAATTCTTCCAAAAAATACCTTGTATCAATCCAATTGTGAAATCAGGGCCCAGATTACTAACTGGGACTAGCACTGTAAAAGGAAAAAGGAACCTAAATAATCTAAAACAGCAAGCTTAATAAACATCTGAATCATCAAATCCAGCCCCTGAGCTGGGGCATGACCAAGTAAACTTACACCAGCCCTGACACGTGTTTGTCCAGCCTGTTCTTAAAAACCTCCAGTGACGGGTATCCCAGAACTTAACTACCCTTATAGCTAGAAAGTTTTTTCTAATATCTAACCTAAATCTCTGTTCCTGCAGATTAAGTCCATTACTTCTTATCCTACCTTCTAAGGACATGGACATGGAGAACAATTAATCATCTGTCCACTTTGTAACTAAACATACCCAGATTTGTTTTTAACCTTTCCTCATAGGTCAAGTTTTCTTAACCTTTAATTATTTTTTGTTGGAGGGAGTCCAGAGGAAAGCAATTTGTCTACATCTTTTCTAAAGTATGGCACCCAGAACTGGACATAGTACTCCAACAGAGGTCTCCCCAGGGCAGAGTAGAGTGGCACAATTACCTCCCATGTCTTACATACAATATTCTTGTTAATACATCTGAAAACATTAGTCTTTTGTGTAACTGCATCACATTGTTGACTCATATTCAATTTGTGATCCACTATAGCCCCCAGATCCTTTTCAGCTCTACTACCATCTAGACGGTTATTCTTCATTTTGTAGTTGTACTTTTGATTTTTCCTTCCTAAGCATAGTACTTTCCACTTGATTTCATTGAATTTCATCATGTTGATTTCAGACCAATTCATCAAGGTTGTTTTGAATTCTAATCCTGTCCTCCAAAGTATAATGAGATCATGTTTAAAAATCGCTCCCATTTCTCATTTCTTATGTCTTACTATTGCAGTCAGAGAGCACATACTGTCAAATGCATAGTAATATATAGGTGATATGTTGGAACACTTTGTAGTTAAGTTTTGCAGCATTTTCTGACCTGGTATGCCAGTGAAGCAAAATGTATCTCACAAACTGGCTTTTCAACTGTGACATGACTCCTAGTCTGTGGCATGCCTCAGTAGAGAAACTAGAAAGTGACATGCTTTTCATTTTATAGAGACCTGCCACATGTTACCAAATTACACAGTCCCTTCTTATTTCTATTGATTTCTGTTCTCACACACAGCATTATATAATTGTTAAATAAACTGAGGGAAAAACACTTTATTACTTTCAGGTTTCAGAGTAGCAGCCGTGTTAGTCTGTATCCGCAAAAAGAACAGGAGTACTTGTGGCACCTTAGAGACTAACAAATTTATTAGAGCATAAGCTTTCGTGGGCTACAACCCACTTCTTCGGATGCATATTGAGTGAAACATATCGAAGAGATATATATACACACATACAGAGAGCATGAACAGGTGGGAGTTGTCTTACCAACTCTGAGAGGCCAATTAAGTAAGAGAAAAAAAACTTTTGAAGTGATAATCAAGGTAACCAAGTACAGACAGTTTGATAAGAAGCAAGTGTGAGAATACTTACAAGGGGAGATAGATTCAATGTTTGTAATGGCTCAGCCATTCCCAATCCCTATTTGTAATGTGCTAAAAAGCATAATTAGTTTTTAGGTGAATAATTTTGTTCATATCTGTCAGAGCATCAAAAAAAGCTACATATGGGATGAGTAATGACCCATTCAATGAGTTATGTATCTAAAAGTCCTCATAATGTCAGCAAAATTTTGCTAATTTGTGAGTGTTGTTCTTTGCATCTCCAAATTACCTATTGACTACACATCTAAGGAAACTAATGTGTGATGTTTATTGCAAATTAGGGGAATATACTGAATTCATGATTTAGCTATTGTAAACCACTGTACGGTAGCTCTATTGACATCAGTGAGCCTACACCAATTTACAACAGCCGAGGATTGGGCACCATGAAATATACTCCTTGTGTTCTCATTTGTCATAAGAGTATGTGGATAGTAGGTGCCTAGCACTGAACCTCCTATTCTTTTGCCAAAATAGGGCTAAGGAACAATCTAAGTCATAATAAATTGGACCTAAATTCTATGGCAAGATCCCTAAATCCTGTGGCATTTTAATGCAACAAATCATATTTCTGAGGCAGCTTAATTTCTGCTTAAAAATGGAGAATTTTACTGAATTAAATAAAAAAAATAAATAACAATCAATAGTTCTGTTGGTGTTTGTTTGGACATGAATTTCAATATACATTATGCTACCTCCACATTGTCAATTTTCAGTGTGTTGAGATTGGGCAGCAATTGACTTAAAAAGGCAGTACAGAGACAAAAAATAAATGAAACAGAACATTTTCACTTGTTAATTTTCTGCCTTTTCTCCAGGCTAGATATGCCTCATGTAGATATGCACTGACTACTCATCTGTATTTCTTCAGTCCACATATAGATCTGAGCATGTATGTGTGATAGGGCCTTCAGTGGCCAAGCAGCCTAGTGGCTGGATCGTTGGTTTGGGGAGCTGTAGGGGGCCCTGACCCCTCCCTCTCCACCAGGTCTAGCCCAGGGTCCTGTGATACTCAAACCCCCTAAACAGGGGAGATGAATCTTTTTCCCTGCCTGGGGTAGGGGGTGGTTTCAGGACTTGTTTTCCTGGGCTACTTCCTATGAAAGTCATTTTAGTTTGGGTATGGCCCTACTGGGCCAGCTACCCCACAGTTGAACCATACCTGCAGGTTCCCTTTGGCAGGGGAAGGCTTACTTCCCTCCAGTAGCTGCATTTGATGGCAGGTTGCTGGTCCATGCTGTTACCGCCTGAGGGGCTCGAGGCGGCAGGGCCGGCTCCAGGCACCAGCCCCCCAAGCTTGTGCTTGGGGCGGCACCTGGAGGGGGGCGGCGCGGCACTCCGGCCGCCGGGGAGAGTGGGGCCACGGCCGGGCTCGCCGCCCTCCTCCCGGGGCTCCGGCCGCCCTCCCCCCGGAGCTCTGGCCGCCCTCCCCCCCTCCGCAGGGGGGGGGGGGCGGCCAGGTGTAGCGGCACCCCCATCCCTCCTGATTTGCAACCCCATGGACAGGCGGTAGCAAGTTAACAAACTGTTTCACAAACTGTCACGTTGCATTGCAGAAACCGCACCCAGTTGCAAAACGGGAGGGTTGCGTTTTGTGCTGTTATACCGCGGCTTTTTTGCCTGGGGCGGCAAAAAAGCCAGAGCCGGCCCTGCGAGGCGGACTAAAATGGTCCGTGGCCCGGTGTGCTTAGCACCAATAAAGACACCGAGGGGAGAAAGCAAGCCAAGTTTATTTCAGAGCTCTGAAATGGCACTAGGAGACCAGCATGCCTCAAATCCAGTGCAACAAATACAAATAACTTTTACCTTTTATACCCCAAGCAGTTTCTGTGTAAGCCTTTGTCTGTTACCTCCCTCTTATTCCTCCCACCCCTCCCTTCTCTAGCTGCTACAATTAGAAAAGTTCCCATACGCCTGCTTATCTTTTTGGCCTTGCAAGGCCTGTTTACAGCAGCTGCCTGCTAGAAAAGCTGACCCTTACATTTCTGCCTTAACATGTAAGCAGCTAGCACAGAAGTAGGTGAGAATTCACAAGATGGGGTTTGGGGGTTCAGATAGGCCCAGAGCAAAAGAGCTTCATCGACACTTTGGCCTTCCACTCTCCCGAGTTACCTGGTAGCTATGCCTAGGGGTCCCCAACAATGCCTTCAGGCAGGCAAACAGAGAGCTCCTGCCTCTTCGCCAGTCAGCCCCTAACTAAGCCAGACTCCTTTCTTTTCTCCACCCTCCAGGCCTGGCATTGGCTGCAGGTATAATGGGGTGGGGCTAAGTGAACCCACAGATTTTCTTTAATCTCTGCTGTGCCAGGTGGCAGTTTTTCTGCTCCCTCACAGTATGCTTAAATAGTTTATACAGTTGGAGAACCAATCTGTTCTAGTGGACAGGGTTTTAAACTGGTAATCAAGAGACTGGAATTCTTTCCCCACTTCTGCTTTTAATTTGTTGTGTGACTATAGGAAAGTCACTTAACCTCTCTACCTCAATGTTCTCGGCCACAAAATGGTGGTAATGATGCTTATACATCATAAAGTGCTTGAAAATACTCAGGTTTAATGTACCATGTTCCTGATCCTGTGCTCTAATTCAGTGGTTTTCAATCAGGGGTATGCAAAGGTCTTCCAGAGGGTACATCGACTCATCTAGATAGTTGCCTGATTTTACAACAGGCTACATAAAAAGCACTAGCTAAATCAGTATAAATTAACATTACATACAGACAATGACTTGTTTATACTGCTCTATATTCTATATACTGTAATGTAAGTACAATATTTATATTACAGGTGATTTATTTTATAATTATATGGTAAAAAGGAGAAAGTCAGCACTTTTTCGGTAATCATGTGCTGTGACACTTTTGTGTTTGTACACAAGTAGTTTTTAAGTGAGGTGAAACTTAGGGTACCCAAGACAAATCAGACTCCTGAAAGAGGTACAGTAGTCTGCAAAGGTTGAGAGCCACTTCAGTAGACCCAGGATCAGGACCTGGGATGGCTACATATTATTAATAAACACCTGTATACTTTTTGAGATTTTGTAAAATAGCAATTTTTAAGAAAACTAAATGTCCAGAGACCTGTAGTGAAATTGTGAATCTATAACAGAAATGTTGACACTGTCTCCACATCAGAAATTCATAGTTTAATATAATTCACAAATACAGCATTAATAGAAACAGCTCCTGCGTAGTGTCTCCAACTTGCTCTTTCAAATTATATTGTTTACTTACCATACTTCATTGCCAGTAAAACTTTTTTTTAAATAGAAGTTTATAAAGCAAATTATCCAGCTGTGAAATTGGAAGCACAACTGTTGCAACCCATCTGAATTTTATTTTTAGTAGTTCCCATACAGTAATCTGTACTTGCCTTTATAGTGTCTCCAACTGAAAAGGATTATCTAGTCCGAATACATCAGTACATAATAAATGTGCTTCATTTCTTCCACAGTTCTTAGAGCTGCCAGCCAAAATGAATGTTTGTCCCAGTATTGGCACCACTGGTACTTTTGCAGAAACTATTTCATGGTCCATTGGACCCTAAAGGACATTGTTTTTAAAGGCATATTATCAGAAGCATACCATCAGAGTGCATATTGCCATGTATTACTATAATTTAAGGGCAATAGTATTGCTCGGTTGATATCTGAAGACATTCTGGTCAAAATGCATTAAAGCTAACCTTTATGCTTTTCAACATTTATATTTTTATATCTAACTAGTAAATATAGTTCACCAAGGGTATTTTCAGTCATTTGGTAGTCCAAGTGGAAAAGGAGAGGAAACCTTTCTAAATAAATTAGAGGTTGTATAATCTCTTCTCTGTGTGCATGTAAAAGCTACTGCTGATAACGGGATTTATATATAGTAGAATAGAACATTAATTACCTGTCAAGGTACTATAGCAAACAACCCCATTTTGTTAGCTATATTGCTTTACAAATGTCATACATTCACCACTTGAAATTATACTGTGAAGCAACTGGCTTTCTTTTGAAGCAGCTATTGAATTGTACAATGTGAATTTCTAGATCTTCAAGGTTGGAAAACTCATCAAAATATTCATTTGTCAAGTCATTGCTACATTAAAATGGTGTGGGCAATGCCTAATTTGATACAGACTGCAATGGTGTTTGTTAGGGTAAGATGTTACGTGAGCCTGACAGCTTAACTGTCAGATAAATTGCTGTAGTTACAGCACATGGGCAAGCTCATAAGCAGATGATATTAATGTTATCAAAATATGACACCACAAACTAGTAACTACTTAGAAGCATCTGGACAGAAGCAAAATCTAATTTTGTCTAAAAGATCTTTATTAGCAGTAATCATATTGTAATATGACCAACATATTCTTGTCAAAGGAGATAGTATGATGGAATATTAATACAACTGATTAAAGATGGCATGCTATTCTAAAATAAACCTTTCAATTTTGACACTCAGTTCAGATTGATATAGATTAGATTGGTTAAAAAAATATCCAGAGTAGAAGAGATAATTAGTTCCTCTGCCAAATGATTGGCAGGAGGGGAGAATGTACAGTATTATAGAAGAGATTAAAATTAAAAAGCTAGCCTTAAAAAAAGATTAAAGTAATTAAAGGGGCACCTAATATGATACAGTAAAGGAGAACCTTAAATATTTTTAAGGAAAACTCACTGGTCATAGGTCTGTTTAAGAACATTATTCAAAAAGAGTGACGATAGAAATAGATTATGTAGAACAGGGTTAGACAAGGCAACTGGAAGCATGAAAGACAGAAAGTAGGACATCTGTGCCTTTACTGGGTGGGTGAGAAACCTTTATATAATAGTGAAGGATATATGAAGACAAATGGTTCAGAGAGAGAGAGAACAGAGAGTTTATTATTTACCCCACATATTAGAGATGATGAGAGGTGCATGCATGTATCGAAAAATAAGTCCCTTTGAGGGTATTTTGTTAATAAACTGGCTAATTAAAAAATAAAGTAGCAGTGAGAAATTTTTGCTGAGCTGTTTCCCCTACCAGCTGCAGATAAACAGGGTATATCATCATCCCCACTTACCTGAAGGGCAGTCAAGGGAAGGCTAAAACTATATATGAACATCTCTCCAAACACCAGTATTAATAAATAAACATGAGAGCAGCAGTTTTAGAAAAGATCTGAACATTACAGGCTGCTTTCATCACTCAGGGGAAGAGTAGAGGGAGTTACACTGCAATGGGAGACCTTTGGAAGAATTGTGGCTGACCTAGGAGTTGACCCAAAGGACAATCAAGGGAAGAATTAAGATATTTGAATACCTCAGAAAAATTAGGTTCGCCTTTCCCTTGCTTGTCCCTCATGGTCAATGGATTAGACAGCCAAAGTTTCTCCTGAGGACTCCCAGGAAGCACACACTGCAACTAATGAATCTACTGAAAGCACATCACTATGCCACTCATTGCATTGGCTTTCTACTGAACATCAGGTCAGTTTTAATATATTGGATTTTATTTTCAAGTCCCTCAATAGCCCAGGCCCAGGATACCTAAAAGAGTACCTTGTTCTTTGGGGCCACACCTGCCTGTGACAATTACACAGTCACAGTATAGAGACCGGTGGCCTACTGAAAATCTAGGACTGCACAAAAGAACTGGAATTTCATATCAAAATATATAGCACCTGTAAGGATTGCATTTACTTTCATATTTAATTCATTTAAAATCTGTTGGTTATTTATTTAAATGAAACTGTTATAGAACTTCCAGGCTGGTGCAGAATCCAGGAACTTTGCCAGAGAATTTATATTCAGATTTCTGTGGAGTACACAGGGGGCCCGGATTAAATTGTAATAGTGTATTCTGGCCCTTTAACAGCAGGCGTGGCCCAGAAAACCTGTTACAGAAGCTTCAGCTGGGACTTCTAATCCCCAGTGATTGTGTGACATTAGGCTGAAAGCAAGGCCTGCAGGGAGAAGAAACAAGATATAAAAGCCAAGCTATGGCAGCAGGAGAGAGATCTGGGGAAAAACAGAGTTTCTCCACTGGGAGGCCTGAAGGGGAACAGCTGTGGTTGTTAGACTTCTCCTGATGAGGATCTGCCTAGAACTATTATTGCCCTCTACATCCAGGATGAGTAGAGAACTATTCATTCCTTGACTTGTGAGAAGGTTGTGGAGAACCCCTGTAGCAGAAGGGTAGAAAGGGTTGTTGTGTTGCCTGACAAAAGCAAGGAAGAATTATTTGCAGACATAAGCATGTGGGATGTAGAAAAGTGAGGACAAAGTAGAGATGGGAGGGGATTTCCTGTATAAACATGGGAGTATAATTGGTATATTAATAAACCAGAACACAGGAGAGGAGATTTATTTGACAATGCTAGTCATGTGGCATGTGATTATCCTAGAACCCTGGTTGAGCGGGAAGGAGGGGCAGAGGCATGGTAGTTCACCTAATGATGTGGGATAAAAAAGTTCCCTGCCCCATCTCAATCCCCAAAATATAGGAAACTGGTAAAATACAAATATGCACCTGCTCCAGAACCCCAGTTCTGATTCTCAGACTTTGGACTAGTCCAGATCCAAACATAATGGCTTATGATAATTTCTAATAAAATATTTACAATTACTATATGATCAGCACTCATGCATGTGTGCACACATACACACAACTATGTAAGAAAATAACAAGTATTCAACCTGCTACTATATTTTTGTCAGCCATCTAGGTCTGAATTTTGTGATCTGGCTTTGTTTTGTTTCACTGGCCAAAATGCAGTTATTGTATTGGCATAAAGTATTTCCCAATATTTGTCCTTGTGAAGAGAACAAGGAGGGTAAGTGTTAGAAAAGGTCAGAGAATATAAGTTAGATTTCCACCAACGTGGCTTTGTCTAACTGGACAGAGCATCTGCCCCATGACACTGTAGTGCTTTTGTGAGAAACACACCACATTTTTATAGCAGGAGACAAGCTTTTAAGGTGAGGGATCAAACATGTTTTCTTTTCGGTGTTAAATCATTAATTCAGCAAGCCTCCTCTGTCACAACAATCAGGTTCAATTTTAAAGTCAAAGTTGTATATTGAGTATCTGTGCATCTAAAAGGAAGACTGGTTGATGATAGATGAGATCAGGGTAATTGACGTCAGTCATTCTAAATAATGTGGGCTACAGTGTGACTTGGATTATATGCTCATGCAGTGGAGTAAATCTGAGGAAGGATGCATCTGGACCCATAAGTAAGCAGATTCTATGCTTGTTTATTCCCTCCAGCAGAGTAGATATGCAGGGTATGGCTTCACTCCTCCTATTTGTTGGCCAGCTCAGCTGTGCTAACCAACAAGTAATATCTGATTTGCTACTAGTACAGCCTTGCCTCTGCACTCCAAACTGAAGGAATACATAGGACCAGAGTTGCTCAGACACTGAGATAAGGATTAAAGTAAAAACCAGTTATCATTTAGTTTTCTTCACTGTCTCTAGCTTGTAATTATCTTCCCCTCCATTATAGCAGACTAATTTGGAGGAATCATAGTTTATGCCCAATGGATAAAATTTGGAAATATTCCAGATATCACTGTTTTGAGTTTTAGTACCAGAGTTAATGGATGGATCCTTCAGTAGAAGATATAGGACCACAAAAGAATTAAACTAAATAATGTATTCTGTTTGTGGACTGAGCACATTTATAATGTGAAGATAATGGTGCAAAATTTGATGGAAAGTATGTTACACACATACTCATATCATAGGCCAGATGATGTGCTTCTGCTGAAGAAAATTAGGGCTACATTTTGGTGGAAAACCCTACCATCTAAGGTAATTTTTGGTAGAGAGGAAGAGGGGAAAAATATGTGGCTATACAACAGGCAGCCTGGTAGTATTGCCTTCCTAATTTATGGATATCCAAAAAGCATATGCAATTCCCATGTATTTCGATGCATTGATGGAAGTGGGAGGCTTCCACACAAAGCCCCAGATCCCCTCAGTGGTATTTTCACTGAGTCCCAGTTGCCATAGCGGCAGCTTGGAAACCATACTACAAAGGCCTCCCCAGTGCAGGTCTGATGCAATTCCCTCCTTTCAACCCTTCCGAGGGAGAATAAAGAGGTAAGGCACGGAACAGAAGTTCCCTTAAGTTAAGGTTCACAGCATCAGCATTGACTTATAGACAGCATCAGCATTGATTTATAGACAGGGTAAGGATTTAGATACCATTGCATTAATTCAGATTTATAATAAAAAACACTATAATGAAAAGGAGAGAACAGTTGCATGCTATAGTTAAAGAATGTATTTCAGTTGCAAATAGAGATGGGCTCAGCAAACCTCTGTATCTGAACACTGTTAAAACTGGGGGAAATTCAGATCCAGATTCAAATGCAAACTTTGTGTACCATGCCCATCATGAGCTATAATATCTACTACAGAACAGAGAAAAGAGTGGGCACCAAACAAAGAATCGATCTACTCCTCAGTCTAGAAAACACTAGGGACTTGTGGATGGCAGTGTTCTAAAGTGATACTTGACTATTTTGTTTCTTCCCCAAAATCCAGAAAGGAGTCCTCCGTGATAATGAAATCCCATAACATAGTAGTATTCCTCCTGCAACGGTTAGCAATGAACGATCAAAGTTAAAATTTCATGAGGCACTGTAATTTTCCTCATCCGTACAGGGTGTTCAGTAATCAAAGGAACTTCTGAAAGTGCCTCACACTGTTGCTCATTTATTTTACTCTGATTTTATTTTCAGTTTATTCTGAGTGTTCTAGATGCCTCCATTCAGAGCTAATCTAATTTGTAAAACAGGATTTGTGAGTGAGGGGTCTGCTAGATTTCAATAGTCTTACCTAATGTTGCCTGATAATGCTATCTAACTATTTCCCCCCAAGTACTTGCCTGTTGTAATATTAAAAACAGGGGGATATATAATGACCTGGCTAGTTTGTGTGCTGGGTAGATTCAGGCCTGTTGAATTGTGTGTGATATGTCCTACACTGTTAACAGCTAATGGAGATTCTTCTTTAGTTCAGGTGCTGGAGGTCTGTGGTTTTGGAGCACAGTGATCTAACTACTATCATTGTTGTTGCCATGACGCTCCAAGCAGACCAGGTATGCACTCATAGGGCTTGTCTATACTTACGCGGTAGTTCGGCGGCTTGTCTGGACGCGATAAATCGAACCCAGAAGTGCTCGCCGTCGACTCCAGTAATCCTGCTCGGCGAGAGCAGTACGCGGAGTCGACGGGGGAGCCTGCCTGCCGCGTCTGGACCGCGGTAAGTTCGAACTAAGGTACGTCGACTTCAGCTACGTTATTCACGTAGCTGAAGTTGCGTACCTTAGTTCGAATTGGGGGGTTAGTGTAGACCAGGCCATAGATGGCCTCTAACTTGTTACTGTATCTATTTTATAGCTCTATACACACAAGATCATACCACCCTCTAATATTTCTCATGGACTAAATGAAAGGAGCAGAAATCCTGCCTATTTGGGTCAAAACTGACAAAAGAAGGTAACCAAGGCAACATGGTGTAATCCTCCTCTTTCCAACCCTGTGCAAGCCCCTCCACAGAAACGCCACATAATTGGGGTTCTGTTGGTTCTGATGGAAGGGAGTTGTTTAACAAGCAACATCCAGAGATGATTCCCTTGAAAACCTACTGAGGTCCTAAATTCTGCATGTGATATGCATTATGACATTTGTTGGTCTTGTTCAGATAAAAGTGAAATATTGATATACCAGAAAACGGACATTGCTGAAGTTGTATTGCTCCCTTTTTATATTACATAGAAGCATTTAGTGCTGAGAGAACACATACTTAAAGAGAGAAGAAGCAGGAGTGAATATCCTTTCCTCAGAGAAAGGAACTGGTTAGAGTACCATATGTTGAAAACATAGCAGGAATTCAGCTCTGAGAATAATTAAGGTAAAGCTTCCCCACTAGAGCAGATGAACTGACATGACAAAGCAGTGGTAAGGTTAATGCAAAGGTGAGACTACTGAGTTAATATAGGTAGTGCGGTGAATAAATACATTCCAAGGAAAGTTTGCTTTATTCAGTTAACATAGTAACTCACATGGCTCAAAGGCTGCTTAAAATCTTGGTAGGTTTATGTTATATTAAATTATTACTTGATTTATTTTGCCACCATTACAGAAACAGAGTACAGTAAAGTTTGATACTAAACAAACACAAACACGGTTGCAGATGATTAATTGATAGATTTATTTGTTTTAACTGTAGTTTGTACAAGATTCCCATGCCATTCTTTAGGTATTTTCACTGGATATTATTTCATTATTTTAAGGCAAGAAATGAGTGAACTATCCCAAACTGAAAGGTGATTGTACAAAGAGCACCAACTTCTGCAAAGGACATGGGGCTTGATCCACCGAGTACTTTAGCAAATGCACAGCTTGAAGCATGGGCATGACATGGGACTAATTTCATGCTTAAATTACACATTACTTTAAGTTCTTGCAGGATCATAGATAAGGCTATCAAACTTCATTTTCACTTGTAATCAAAATCTCCACTAGGAAAAAGCTATGGCCTCAAGAACCATTTTTGGAAATAATTATATTACAGAATCATGTTGTGTTTGAATTGCAAAGGAATAAGGTTCTACATATATGTGATACCTCTTTTGTCTTCTTTCTAAAACAATACATTCAGGATCTGATCCAGCTCCCTTTAAAGTCAATGGAAAGACGTCCATTGACTTCAGAAGGAGTTGGATCAAGACCATAGTTATGTTCATGAATTGAATTGCTAGGCTATAGATTTTTTTTTTATCTTCCTTGGGATATTGTGACTTTCACAATAGCTAGAAAAAAATAATGAGCTTGACTGTAATGAAAACAGTGTATGAAATAGGAATAATAAACAAACAGATTCATAAATAATGTAACACCCTAATTGTAAGTGGTATTTTTCAGTTGTTTTCTAGGGCACCTTTACTTAAAATGACTTTTTAAAGTATACATGAAAATGTAGGTAGTGCCATTGTGGCTAAGTTATTTTAAAATGTTGTTTTCATTTAAAAAATAGTAAATAGCCAAGTTTCCCTGATCATCTTCAGTCCTTCACAATTGTCTTTTGGTGATGATTTCTCTGAAATATCCTCATTAAGCTTTCTTTTGTTTTGATTCTTTATCCAGGGATACATTTTTTATCAGCACTGTCAGTTAGTGGTACAGTAGAACAGGTAACACAGTGTTTGCCACTGTCAGAATGATAGTCATTGAACACATTAAATATGTATTACTGAATCAAAGGTTTCATTTTTTAGGCAAAATCCTTCAGTAAACTCCACATGTGGGGATCATTGTGCCCATGCAGAGCCCTACAGGAGACAGTGGGATTTACACAGCAGAGGTGTCTGTTACCACAGAGTTCATTACAACATCAAGATCTTATTTATTCTTCTTTACCT
Source organism: Terrapene triunguis (assembly GCF_002925995.2). Lineage (NCBI taxonomy): Eukaryota > Metazoa > Chordata > Testudines > Emydidae > Terrapene > Terrapene triunguis. The sequence continues at coordinate 20,870,914 of NW_020664439.1, forward strand.
CATTGCATATGTACATTACACTGTCGGTGTGCCTACACAACCTGAATGTTTGCCCTAGCAGGATCCATAGAGGCAGACCTGCCCATCACCAAGCTCCTCATGCTGTGAAGTGAAGCTCTGCCCCCTTCTTCAGTTCCTTCTCATCATCCCATGGTCAGAGCTTCAGTGTTCCTAGTAAACTACTTACCTATTGGTACTCTTCACTTTTGCTTTGTTTTCATTTATTGTTTTTATTAAATTCATTTTAGTATTTTATTTAGATTATTTAACCTTTCTGTCTAAACTTTGCTTAGCAGGGCCCCACCCAATACTAGCAGGGCCTAGCCCAAAGTCCCTGGGATTCAACCTGGGCTGCAGAAAACCTATCCTTATCAATAACCCTCATTCGCACTGTCTCAAATGCCTGGGTGAAGGTCATGTTAGAGATAGGTGCTCTCTTTGCCGTGGCTTTAAGACCAGGACAAAGAAACTGAGGGAGATGCACCTCTGTTATATCTTCATTGAGGCAGCCCTGAAATCACCATCTGAAACTTCTCAGTCTTGAAAGGGAAGTTCTTCAGCAACCCCTTCTTCAAGTGTTCCCGCAGCATTACCAACAAAGCAGAGCTGAAGGAGATCCCTGTCACCAGGTCCATCTTCTTCAAGGTCTAGGGCTTCTGAACAGTCCTGACCTCAGAAGCATAAGGGGAAAAAACGGTATCTTGTTCCCTGAAATCCAGAGCCCGGGACTCCTTCACAGAAGATTGGTTCGATACTGATGGTAGAGCGAGACCTTTGGCTCGCTGCTCTCGGTAATGGTTCTTCCAGACAGACCTGCACCATTGACTCCGATATGCCCTCAAGGACTGTCGAGACCAGGTACCTCACTAACAGTGCAACCCTTAATTCTTGCAGGACAATAGCCTACGTCTGTTCTGATCACTCCAGAGGCCTATGCCATGGCCAGATACTTACTGTGCCTGTTGGTATCGTCCTCCCCCTTGTTTCAAGCTGGCAACCCTCCTCTGAGATTGGTGCAGCAGTCGAGACTATGGGCAGCTGAGCACTCCAGTCATATACTCCGCTATAGTACCTGCTCCTCCAAGCCACACTCTACCAGCAGCTAGGAAGCCTTTCATTCTCCCTCCAGTACATCATCCTGAATTATTGTCCTGGAGGCACCCTTCCAGTACTGCACCACCCTGGCTCATCAGACTCTGAGGTAGGATCTCAAGTATCCTGGTACCGAGAGTCTGGAATTTCCTCCCACTCCCATATATGTCAGTGTAATTCCACGAGGGCTTCAGCTAGAGACCAGAAAGTTTGTGCCAGACCCGCCTGGGGCCCGGTACCATACCAACCCTCTCCCCCCCCACCCCCACCCCTGCAATGCCAGTGGCCCTACTGGATGACTTGGGGAATGCCTCCAGCCTCTAGCTCTGTTTCACCAGTCCCTCACTTTAGAAGATCTAGGTACTGACAGACATGCCTCAGTCACTACCAGTCATCTAGTGGATACTCAAGCCCAGGGTTTTCCTCAACCCATCCCAGAGCAACAACATCTCCTGGTACCACAGGAGCAGCTTAGGGAGCTTTCTCCCTTACCTCCTCTGCAGGCGTCGTAGTCGTTGCCCAATGAGGCCCTGGAACGGGAAGATTCCACTCCAATACCGGGTGATTTTGAGGTGCATCAGGAGCTCCTTAGAAGGATAGCACTCGGAGTATTCAAGTAGTGCTTCTGGAAGAAACTATCCCTAAACTTGTTGATATTCTCCATTCCAGTACACCAAGGAAAGTGGCCTTGCCCATTAATGAGGTCATTAAGTAGCCAGCCAAACCCCTTCCTCCATTCCACTGGTTACTAAGAGAACAGAGTAAAATATCAAGTTCCATCTCAGGAGTTTGAACAATTTTATCTACACCTCAGACCTGAATCACTAATGGTGGCAGCAGTGAATGAATACAGAGGTTGTCCAATTTCATCCATGCTTGACAATGCATCACCCTCAGACAAGTTGATGCTAAGCACGTTGGAATGCGAATATACCCTTCAATTTTTTCCATCCTGCCCCTCCCACCTACCTACCCAATTCCTCTTCAGAGACCTATCTCATGAGTCTGTGCTAAGACAAGTAGTGCCAACTCTACATTGTTTGGGTGCCCTTGTGTCACCAGGATAGGGAATTTATTACCATTACTTCCTGATGTTCAAAGCCAGAGGTGGTCTCAGACCCATCTTGGACTTTTGGAACCTCAATAAATACATCAAGGAGATAAAGTTCTGCATGGTGTCCATAGCTGCAATCATCCCTTTCCTAGATCCATGAGAATGTTATGTTGCCCTCAACTTACAGGATGCATGCTTCCGCATGGCTGGATACCACACCCGAATCCACAAGTGCTCCATCTCACAGCATGGTGCCTCCAGGGTTGAATGAAGAGGATGCAAGATGTTAAGGATCACACTGAGGAGCGCCACTGAACAGCAGGAAACCTGCCATGAGGGCTCCTTCCTGAGTAAGTGGAAATGTTTCTCCATCTGGTCAGCTTCCCATATTGTCTCTGTCAGGGGGTTTACTCAAAGTTGGGACACTCCTGTGTGGCTGCATCTGGGACCAGCTCTGACTTTGATGGCCCCTTCCTTCACTCATTTGTGCCCTTTAGGAGTCACAGTGCTTCCTCTTTTTGGCTTGGCCCTCTGGCCAGGTCACTGTACAGTTTTCTCCTTCTGGAGTGGTAGCAGAGTCTCACTGGACCAACCATTCCAGGTAGTCTTACGATTCAAAACTATGCCACTTTCCTAGTGGCTGATAAGAGAACCCAAGCCTAGGTTCCAGCCCTTGAATTAGCATCCAAGGTCTACACGCCTCCATCCTGGCTGCCATTTCCCTTGGTCTCTTCATACTCTGACCTCTGCAGGGTTTCTTCTCCACCACTCCTCTGGATAAACTCTTCCCTAAGGGTCAGGATCCCAGGGCTTCTGCTCTCCTCTGTGTTTGCGCTTTCTCTCCTGACTAGGCCTTCCACACTGCAGTCCCCTTCTGCTCTACCTTCCTGGCTTTATACAAGCCCCACCTACTCTGCCCAGATGAACTCCATCTTCAATTAGTGCTTGTCAGTAAAGCCTAAGTCATCTCCTAAGTGCTACCTATTAGGTTAATTAGCTCCTTCTGAGACACCTTAACCCCTTCAGGGGAGATGTAGGGGGAACAGCCCATCAGTCTGCCTGATGCAGACTAAAATTCAAATGATACTTGACTATTTCTTGAACCTCAAGGAGTCAGGTTTAGTGCTTAGCTCCATCAGGGTGCACCTAGCAGCCATCTCGGCTTTTCACTCTCAGACATACATAGGATGAGTGAAAGCAGTCTCACAGATTCCTTAAGGGTCAAGATAGATTGTTTTCACCCATCAGAGACCCAGTACCTTCCTGGGACCTGAACTTAGTGTTGTCGCCACTTATGATCCTCCCTTTGAGCAGTTGGCATCAATGCTTGATTTTGCACCTGTCACTGAAGGTGACCTTCCATGTAATCATCACCTCAAGCAAGAGGGTAGGTGAACTTGAATGCATTGATCACTGACCCACCATACACAGTTTTCTACAAGGACAAAGTGCAGCTGTCACACCCTAAGTTCCTTTCAAAAGTGATTTCTGACTTTCACTTGAATCAATCTATTTGCCAGGGTTCTTCCTGAAACTGCACTCATAGGGATGAGTGAAGACTCCATACCCTCAGTGTTCATTGAGCCTCTTACTTGGATAGGACTGTATGTAATGGACATTTGCAAGCACTCAAAGGAAAAAAAGGTTACTTTTGTAGCTGTTCTTCTTCGAGATGTGTTGGGCATATCTCCAATACATGACCCACTCTCCTTCCCCAATGCATTGGAGTCTAAAGTTGAATTCTTGTGAGAAGGAACTGAGGGAGAGGTGGGGCGACTCTGCCCTTTATACCTTGTATGATTACACAAGGAGCTCATTGGTGAGTGAGACCACCCCTATGGGTACCACTAGGGCAGGAATCGGCAACCTTTAGCACGCGGCCCGTCAGGGAAATCCGCTGGTGGGCTGGGCTGGTTTGTTTACCTGCAGCATCCGCAGGTTCGGCCAATCACAGCTCCCACTGACCGCGGTTTGCCATTCCAGGCCAATGGGGGCTGCAGGAAGCGGCGTGGGCCGAGGGATGTGCTGGCTGCCATTTCCTGCAGCCCCCGTTGGTCTGGAGTGGTGAACCTCAGCTAGTGGAAGCTGCAATCAGCTGAACCTGCGGATGCTGCCGGTAAACAAACCGTCCCGGCCTGCCAGCGGATTTCCCTGACAGGCTGCGTGGCAAAGGTTGCCGATCCCTGTACTAGGGAAAACTCTCCAGCAGCAGTGCATGAGGTATGCACTTACCATGCAACACATCTCGAAGAACAACAGCCATGAAAGGTAAGTTACCATTTTGTATTGTGTGTATGAAATTCCTGTCAGCAAGCTTGAGGCCCCCCGTCATAGAATCATAGAATCATAGAATATCAGGGTTGGAAGGGACCTCAGGAGGTCATCTAGTCCAACCCCCTGCTCAAAGCAGGACCAATTCCCAACTAAATCATCCCAGCCAGGGCTTTGTCAAGCCGGGCCTTAAAAACCTCCAAGGAAGGAGACTCCACCACCTCCCTAGGTAACACGTTCCAGTGCTTCACCACCCTCCTAGTGAAATAGTGTTTCCTAATATCCAACCTAGACCTCCCCCACTGCAACTTGAGACCATTGCTCCTTGTTCTGTCATCTGCCACCATTGAGAACAGCCGAGTTCCATCCTCTTTGGAACCCCCTTTCAGGTAGTTGTAGGCTGCTATCAAATCCCCCCTCATTCTTCTCTTCTGGAGACTAAACAATCCCAGTTCCCTCAGCCTCTCCTCATAAGTCATGCACTCCAGACCCCTAATCATTTTTGTTGCCCTCCGCTGGACTCTTTCCAATTTTTCCACATCCTTCTTGTAGTGTGGGGCCTGAAACTGGACACAGTACACCAGATGAGGCCTCACCAATGTCGAATAAAGGGGAACGATCACGTCCCTCGATCTGCTGGCAATGCCCCTACTTATACACCCCAAAATGCCGTTAGCCTTCTTGGCAACAAGAGCACACTGTTGACTCATATCCAGCTTCTCGTCCACTGTGACCCCTAGGTCCTTTTCTGCAGAACTGCTACCTAGCCATTCGGTCCCTAGTCTGTAGCTGTGCATGGGATTCTTCCGTCCTAAGTGCATTATTGTACAATTATGCATTAGATTAATATAGTCAGGACTGGTCACCAAATTACACAGATTATTAAGGGAACAATAGTCCATCACTTGTGTACTCACTTATTATGATTAATCATATTTTATTATGGTAGTGCCTAAGGACCAACCAAGAAGAGGCTCCATTGTCCTAGGCACTGTATAAACACAGGGAAGTAGATAGTTCCTGCCACCAAGAGCTTTCAATCTAAATAGGCCAGACAGACACAGGGTGAAGAAAAAACTACAGCACAGGCAGAGTGAACAATGAAATGGCAGCAAACAGTATGTTAATTCCATTTTGAGGGGGGAAGGGCAAGTTAGAAAGGGATACGCTAAATTGAAAGAAAAGTGAAGGCAAGGAGGACGAGGGTGGGGGAGAAGATGTGGAGTGAAGATGAGGTGAAGAGACTGAGGGATGGGGAGAGAGAGGATTGGAACAAATGGCCAATCAGCACAGTGTGCATAAAATTCTGTCAGAATTACAGAAAGTTTTCCAAATGTCTGAAGGTCCTGAAGGAGAGGGAGAGGGGAGGGGCCATCTGGGTTTCTAGCTTCCCCAAAGTGTGGGAGGAGTCTCCCTTAAGCACTTCTGGTCTTGGAGTGCAGGGGGATAGGATCGCCCTGCCTGGGGCCTATTTTATCACTTTTCCCCCTGCTTTGGCTGGAGTCTCTAACTGATTCAACAGGAACTTAAAATACACATGGATTGTAAGTTTGGGACCAATATATTGTGATGCACAACCTAAAAATACCATACAACTGTGCAGGTAAACTGACTAAGGATAATTCTGCTGCCAAGAAAGAAAAACTTGGGACACCATAAAATAAATCAACACTATGCCAACATGGAGGAATGTGAACTGATAGTAATGGTGAGCACACAGAGAAAAATCGGGATGATGATCCTGAATATTACAGAGAAGATGTGTATGTCTATTCAGTGTGAGTAATGGAGGTCAACTCTGGCCCTTGTGGATATTCCGTATTTACTTGCAGTGCTCTGCAAACGAGCTTAGATGGGAAATATTTCACATAAATAACAAGCTGTCACTAAAACAGAGAGGGGAATAAAGGTAAGGTTAAGTAAAAAGCATTTAATTCATTAGTAGGATAACAAAATGCAATATTCTGCATGTCAGAGAAGCCCATTTTGACATTGCGACTAATGTAGTCAATTTTCATACTGTAACCATAATGTAGTGTAAATACTGATAAACTAGATAGACACATCTGCTGAACAGGCATTTGGTTCATCATTTTTTTGTAGTGACTACATATTCATCCCACCCAGTGTCTCTAAAATTTCTGCTACATTCCTACACAAAGTGACAATGCAGGTTGTTCTACTTATTATTCTTGTATTGCCAACACTGCACTTGTCTTTTTTAATGATGTATGGGCTTGCCTTAGTAGTGGTTAATCTAATGATGGAATAACTCGCTGGAGGTTACAGGGACCATTTTCTGTATTTCTAGCCTGCAGGCGGAATCTCATGGTGATGGATGTCTTGAGGGTTTTTTCTGTGCAAAATATGTATGCACATTTATTGTACTATGAATTACAGCTATAACCCTAAATATTGTAATACGAAGTTATAGCTATTGCCCTAAATGGAGCAACTCTTAGGAAAGCCACTCTGAAGTGCCCTGTGTTCTTCTTTCTCCAATTAAACTACATTAAATAAAGAAATCTTAGACACAAAAAGACGTGTCCCTGGGTTTGAAATTGAAATGTCTCATATGATTGTGAAAGGAAAGCTCTGACAGTGAACCAAATATGCCGAGAGATTTTATGAAAAGTTCCAGCCAACTTTTATTGCTTGAGCTAATGATATTCTGTATAAATGAAACATCATTACACTGAAGTCTGGCCACACAGTTTCAAAATGAATCTCTATATAATCAAGATAAAAGACTCTAAAACAGTGATTAATGCACTTCCTGTAAGCTAATCAGAAGATACACCTATTAAAATGGGAAAGAAATCATAAATCTTACACAGATTTCTCAAGATAAACACATGACTGACTAACTTTGCCAGTGATACGCGGCATGTATCTGTGCTCAGTCTGGAGATCTTCATTAGACTATAAATAATGAATACTACTTATATGACACCTATTATGCAGGATTCCAAATCACTTTACAAACATTAAGTCTTAACAATTTTATATGAGGTAAAGAAATGTTAAGGCATTTTATTTTTCCATAGTATATATACATATACATATGTCTTGTTTATATTACTTTCCTGGGAAATATTTACATTTGAGCCATGCATAGACATCATACATGCTTTAAAAATACTCTCCAACTTTCACAGTCATAACATAGAAATCGCTACGTTTAATTACTGACTGCTATAGTTTTATCTCCTGCTGGCCTGCTCACTTGCTCTGCCTAATGTGGTGTATTTGGGCATCCCTGATGTCTGACCCTGCTCTAGACCCTCCCTCTTCTCCTTCCAGTTTGGCTATTTTTCATTCGCTGTCTTCTCTGTGTCCTGGTGGCTTTTAGGGCTTACATTTTAAAGCACTTAGGCTCATGCAGTTGTGCCTGCAAAATGTTTTTGCCACTGTACCCTTAACATATTTAAAAATTAGTCCAGTTGTTTTTCTTTGCGGCTTTTGTTGCCCTGGATCAGGCTGCATGTTTTGTCACTGTGGCTGTTCCCTTTGGAGTGTTCAGTTTATGTCCCAGCTGATTTCCCGTCATTTGTTATCTTCAGATTGAAGTCTCCATTTGTTCACATTCCAGACTCAAATGAACTGCTGCAGTCTGCTGATTTGCCTCCTGGATCATTATGCCACAAGCCAATAGATCACACAGGATAATGAAGCTTTCTCCAGGAGAGATTCACTATGAACAAGGTAGAACTTTGAAACTGCAATACCCTCTGGTTGCTTTGACAAACACAAAGTTTGCATATGAGGCTGGAGAAACTGATTAAAGGCATCTAACAAAAGTGGGGCGATGGCAGGTATAACTCAGTGATAACACTATTGGCATCTTTAATGTTTGAACTCCCTTAATTAAGGAAGCTCTTCAACAAAATAGGTAATTTCTTAGTGGAAGTGTGACGGTTTTATCAGCCCACTCAATCTTCCCTGATCATTTTTCAGGTACCTTTCCAAAAATCTCTAACTACCACCAAGTATAAATATCAGCATTAATAAACAGCATTGTGATAGTCAGTGTAGAATGTAGTCTGATCATAACAAATGTTTAGATTTTGGCTGTATATTATTATACAACAACTATGGAATAAGGGTATTGGTACTGCAAAGCAAGAAGCAGATGTCATAGTCTTGGAGGTCAGTTTCCCATTAGAGGAAAAATTAGTGAGGCAGAGTCTGGAGATTTTCTGAGTGCAACTTGCTTTAGTTACACTGTATACACTAGTCTTTGAACGGAGGTGGTCACAAAACGGCATTCAGGCAAACGCCTTTTTCCCTGGAATCTCAGCCCAAACACCAATGCCTTATTCTCAGGAAACAACTCTGCCCTCAGATTAACTGCAGTTAGAAAGATTAAGACAGAGAGCAAATCCTCTTGCTGTTTGCCACAGCTTTCCCTGAAAGTTCTACATCCATAAAACTAACAACTAATATTTCTTCTAAAGATATACACTGCTTTCACATTAAGGAGGAGAACTGGTAAGAGTACATGTAACAGTGCCATCTGATGATTCCTGCATAACAAAGCAATTACCATAGGCAATCAGACCTTTGGTTTCAGAATTTTTCCTCTCATTTCACTGGCTGGATGTAGGGCTCTTGATAAGTAACTGTGTCAACCATGCATTATAAACTTGAATATGCCTTGCAGTTGTTACCAGCATTCATGGCCATTTTACCCAGATCCTGCAACTATTTATGTGCATGTTTAATTTTATGTACCATGAGTAGTTGCACTGAATGTATTCATTGATGTAACTCAAAGAACCTCTCCTCCTCTATTGGCAATTTGCACAATAATTTTTAACAAGAAATACATTTGAGAATTTCAGAGTCATCTCATGGAGAATTTGTGAATAGGAAATAAAAGGTAAATTAATCAAATTATTAATAGTTAATTATTAGCTCAGATTTAGCTGCCATCTCCCCCATCTGTCAGCTAGTAGGACCTGGCTATTTTCTCACCCCACGTCTTTCCTCTGGGTTGTTAGACACTAGCTCTCTTTCTCAGGTGGTGGTCTTAGTTAATGCTTAATTAATAAGGCTTCTCACATCCAGATTACATCCCCTGTAATCAACCCAGCTGTAAAGCAAAAAAACCTTTTGCACTGAAACTTAAATGATCTATTTTTGTTTGGAAAGAATAAAGTTGTCATTGCTCTGAGATTCACTGGAATATGTTCTCACATCTTTAATTGGATTCATATGTCAGAATGTTTTTAGTTCTCTTACAGTGAACGAGAACCACAACAGTGTGCTTTAAATTCCTCTAGCATTCTGTTCAAGACAGCAACATGCTGCATGCATAGTATGTCACTACTTTAGCAGCCTTGAAAGTCTTTGGATAAGATCTGGAATGGCAGACAATCAAAATTAAGACTATTTAAAAAGCTGAAGTAGTAGGGTGTGCTCTCTTACAAATTACAGAGTATTACAGTGCTGATATTGATATTCCCATGACAAAGGCTGTAGTATGGTTGTAAAATCATATTTTTTTAGTTCACTCATGTTTATGCTTTTCCAAGTCTGTTGGGATGCCAGGCTGAATCTGAAGAGAAGGAGCATAGATGATATATTTTTAAATTAAAATGGTATTAACATTTACTTTTAAAGATTGAGAGAAGTAAGAGAGCCAACTGTGACATGGTGAACTTCAAAAACAGCTTGATTTTTTTTCAAGAGAAATGTAAAAGTGCCATGCATCCTGGAGAATAGTAATGGTTGGCAGCTCTGAAACGCAGTTGGCTGACGGGAGGAATAGCATCTGTGCGGGAAGAACATCCTCCTTGTCACATGGAGATTGAGGAAGAAGACCACATCTGTCCCTTGCCTATGTCACTCCCTAGGGCCCCCAGCAGCAGCAAAGGTGGGTGTCTTTGTTTTGGTTTTTGTTCTGTTTTTTTACTCGGAGGAAACACTTAAAAACCCATCCAAGACCCTCTCTCTCTCCTCTCATGACTACTCCATAAGGCTCTGCTCTCTCCCTGCCCCCTTTTCAAAGGCTAGTGCTGACAGCATAATTAGCTGTACTAAATCCTTGCATTCCCTGAATACGATGTCTGCCATAGTGCCTTGCCCTGGGACATGAGAGAGAAAAGCTCCTTGGACCAAATCTGTGAGAGTTGCATTGCAACCTGGCAGAGCGCTGATCAGGTTTGCTTTTGTGTTTTTTGGTCCCCTCCCCCCAGTGGTTTGAGGCCCTTCTGAGATGCGGGCCCTGTGCAAGTACATTGACTGCATATTGGTTAATCCAGGACTGCCCCTCATACTTCCTCATTGTCCCCTCTCCCATCACTTTTCTTTCCATTTAGTTTACCCCTTTCCAACTAGACACAGGAACAACAGCAGCAGCAAAATCATAGAACTAATGTACCTTCAATACCTGTGTAGGGGACAGACACAATCTGCCTGTAGCCAATTGACTGTAGTGGCATCCCTGTGATGTGGGACATATTATTACAGGAGTGTGTTAAGGTTTAAAGGTCTGATCCTTCAAGACTTACAAATGTGTTTAACCCTGCACGTGAGTAGTGTTCAATTCTACAGGGCTATTCATGGGAGTAGTTTCATTTCGACCTATTTATGAGTTTGGAGAACTGAGGCCTAAATTATAAGATATTCAAGAATCCAGTAAAGAAAACATTTACTATGGTGTAATATTACGAGCTGTGAAGCAAATATGCATTTAAAATTGAAGTGATACACTAAGACAGCTTTTCATTCGTCTTGTTTGTATTTTATCCATATATAATTATACAACAATGATTACATTTTGCAAATACGAAAAGGACATTTTTTTAGAAAAGTAGTACATTAATTGAGATCTCTATGGTGAGATTAATTTGACACTTCATAGTAAACGGGTTTAAATTAATTCTAAATTGCAATAAAAGTCCTAATAAATTAAGATTTAAATAAAATATGGAGGAAGCAATCTTGAAAGTCACCATTAATATAGTCTGTATCATCTCTCAGGGTGTCTTTTATGTGAACACACTACAATAAAAGTTCTTGTATCTGGTTTCATTGTATGGTATTTCACTTTGAATTTGTTCAGTTTCAATTTCTCACGTAAAAAGACTATAATGAGATTTCCTCCACCGTGCTTTTGATTTTATTGCTATAACCATGTTGACATCAAATGCAATGTCACCAGTGATGGTTGCTTTTGGATTCATAACCCATGCGTCTTGATTCTTGGGGTTAATCCAGTTATTGTATGTGGGTTAATAAAAGGAACGTTAGCTGTTACACACACACACACACACAAATCCCATCACAATTGGTTCTTGTAATGAAACAGATCATGCGTAGAGGACTTTGAAATTTTGTACTAAAGCAATAGCTGTTGCTGTCAGATACAAGTAACTTCGTTTGACAGCCATAATGTCACTACTTTGTCTTCATTTGGGACAGCATTGCTCCAGAGGCTGGAAAACATGACAATGAATTGAAATGGCTAGCCGTTCAAAATACTTTCAAAACTATATGTTGAGGTGATTATAATGGAAAGTTAAAAATATGAGAAAAATCACCGTATGCTTAAACAATACTCCTTTGAAGCCAGGCCTTTTGCACTACAGGTGTTACTCGCTTGCTCTTTGCCCACAATTCAGCCAGTGATATTTCAGGGAGGGCACTCTTCAGTTATTGTACCACTGATTCAGTGCACAGACCAGTACCTCTGCTCCTCACTTGGTCTCCTGTAGGAAGAGGTCATTTTCCTTTGTTTCTAGATAATTGGACAATGTTTGTCTATACTAGTGGTTCTAAACCAGGGGTACGTGTACCCCTGGGGTACACAGAGGTCTTCCAGGGGGTTCTCAAATCATCTAGATCAGTGTTTCTCAACCTCAGGGTTGCAGCCCCTAGGGGTTGATGGGATGGGTTTAGGGGGATCGCAAAGTGCAGAGCTGGCATTAGGGAGTGGCAAGCAGGGCAATTGCCCATGGCCCTGTGCCACCAGGGCCGGCTCCAGGCACCAGCCCCCCAAGCTTGTGCTTGGGGCGGCACCTGGAGGGGGGAGGCGCGGCGCTCCGGCCGCCAGGGAGAGTGGGGCCACGGCCGGGCTCGCCGCCCTCCTCCCGGGGCTCCGGCTGCCCTCCCCCCCGGCGGCCGGGGGGAGAGCGGAGCCCCCGCCGGGGCTCACCGCCCTCCCCCCGGAGCTCTGGCCGCCCTCCCCCCCAGTGTGCCACAGGGGGGCCCACGAAGCTAAGTTACATGCTTTCAGCCCCACCACCTGGGGTTCGGGCTCCAGACAAGGATCACAAGTGAAACATAGGCTCAAATATCACCCTGAAATGTAAGCACAATATTTATATTCCAATCGATTTATTTTATAATTATATGGTAAAATCAGAAAGTAAGCATTTTTTAGTAATAGTGTGCTGTGACACCTTTCTATTTTTTTATCTGATTTTGTAAGCAAGTACTTCTTAAGAGAGGTGAAACTTGGAGTTCACAAGACAAACCAGACTCCTGAAAGGGGTACAATAATCTGGAAAGGTTGAGAATCACTGGTCTATACTAAAAGTCACCGAATCCAATTCAGGTTGTTTTTTTTTATTAAAGTGAAGTTTATTAGGGGAAATAAAGGGATAATAACTATCACAATAAGAGTTAGGTTAGCCTTGACAACCTTCCTGCAGAAGCATTGCTTGGCATTCACCCTCATCCACTTGAAATAACAGTTTTTTGGTTAACAGCTGAATGGACCTATCAGTGTAGTAAGTAGGGCTAGTTGCATTTGGTGGTCGAGGGACGGGACAATTTCTTTTTTTTTTTCCCATTGAAGGGAATGGCCTTTTTTCTAATTTGGGAATTTTTGTGCTTTTTTTTTTTAAATCCATTTTGTTGATGAAGCTAGAAAATAGGTGACATGGGATGGATCCCTTGATGATTACTTGTTCTGTTCATTCCCTCTGGGGCACCTGATATTGGCCACTGTCAGAAGACAGGATTCTGGGCTAGAGGGACCTTTAGTCTGACCCAGTACACCCGTTCTTATGTTCTTAAAATGAAAAATATTTGGTCTTTTATTATTTTTTCTTTTTTCCTCTTTTTTTCCCTTTTTAGATTGAAAACTAGAAGGAAATTGGGGAGAAAGGAGGGAAGAAGAAAAAAAGAGGGGAAAGGAAACCAAAACAATGAAGAAAAACAAGTCAAATATAGGGGGGGGAATTGAAGCTGAAAAATTTCTATAAAAATTCTCATGGAAAAAAATCATAAATGAAAAAGCCTTCAATTTCAAACATTCCATTTGAATGAGTAGGACTACTCATGAGGTAAGGAAGTACTCTCCTTGAGTAAAGCTGTCCAAATCTGATTCTGAGTGTTTTAAACAAAACTGTTAGTAGCTTCCAGAGCTGGTGTCTCATCATCATTCAGGTGAAAGATCCTTTTTATCTATTAAATGTTTCTTGTAACTTATCATTTAATTTCCTATTATGGTAAAGGGTATAAACACAGACTTGGCAAGAGATTGGTGGTCATGTAAGCTGTTTCAGTATTCCCTTGGGAAAATGAATAACAAACTACAATATCTTTACTTAGAAATTCATGACAAGCTTCTTCTAAGCATTACAAGGGGAAAAACAGCAGTTTGAGCAGGTTAAAGCCACTCATACTACCTATCTTTTAAAAATGCTTCATTCAGTTGATATGAATTGATCTTATGTTACAAATACCTGCCTCTGAAAGGGGTTAGCCTTAAAGCTAGCTTGAAATCCATCTCAGAACATAAATTCATAGGTTCCAAGGCTAGAAGGGACCATTGTGATCATCCAGTCTGGCCTTCTGCATAACCCAGGCCATAGAACTTCCCCAAAATAATTCCTACAGCATATGTTTTAGAAAACAAATCCAATCATGATTTTAAAATTGTCAGTGATAGAGAATCCACCACGACTCTTGGTAAATTGTTCCAGTGGTTATTTACTCTGATAAAAATCCATGCCTTATTTTCCATCTGAATTTGTTTAGCTTCAACTTCCAGTTATTGGATAGTGTTATGTCTTTCTCTGCTACACTGCCGAGCCCATTATCAAATATTTTCTCCCCATGTAGATACTTATAGACCACATTGTGGTTTTTTTAG